>NC_134703.1:21942938-22242938 GCF_043290135.1 Rhipicephalus microplus
TGGGCTCAACTTCATAGTTGACAGGAGATGTTTGCCGCACCACACGGTAGGGGCCATGGTATTTCGACGAAAGCTTCGGGGAAAGACCGGGAGGGGTAGACGGGACCCAGAGCCAAACCAGCATTTCTGGGTTATAGTGTACAGTAGACGCAGAGGAATCGTGGTCAGTTTTCTGGCGCCATTGGTCTAGTGCGGTAAATGAGCGAGCGAGTTGACGACACTCTTCGGCATAAGCAGCTGCTTCGGAAACAGGCGTCGCTTCGGAAACATCAGGCCTGTAAGGGAGAATGGTGTCCATGGAGCATGATGGCTCACGTCCGTACAGAAGGAAGAAAGGAGAAAAGCCAGTGGTTGTTTGTGGCGCAGAGTTGTACGCGTACGTGACAAAAGGGAGCACTTGGTCCCAATTAGTGTGGTCGTCAGAGGCGTACATGGCAAGCATATCTCCAAGGGTACGGTTAAAGCGTTCTGTCATGCCATTGGTTTGGGGATGGTATGCCGAGGATTTCCTATGGACAGTGCGACATGCCTTGAGTAGCTCGTCGACGGCGTTCGAGAGAAACACGCGTCCACGGTCACTGAGTAATTCACGAGGTGCACCGTGTCCCAAAATGAGATGGTGAAGAAGAAAGGACGCAACGTCTTTCGCAGTGGTAGCAGGCAGCGCAGATGTTTCAGCGTAGCGTGTTAAATGATCCACGGCGACGATAATCCACCGGTTGCCTCGAAGAGAGTTGGGTAGAGGACCATAAATATCAATTCCGACGCGCTCGAATGGTCTAGCTGGGCAGGTTAAGGGTTGCAAAGGGCCAGCAGTGCTGTGAGAAGGCGTCTTGCGTCGTTGACACGTGGTGCATGACCGAACGTACTGGCGAACGTGCCGATACATGCCGCGCCAGTAGTATCTTAGACGAAGGCGAGAGTAAGTCTTAAATACTCCGGCGTGGCCACACTGGGGGTCATCGTGAAAGGCAGCGCAGATGTCCGAACGCAAATGACGAGGGATGACAAGGAGCCACCTACGGCCATCCGTCACGTAATTGCGGCGATACAACAAGCCTTCACGGACAGCAAAGTGTCTTGCTTGACGAGAGAGGGAGCGTGAAGTCGTTTCTGACGAACTGTGAGAGAGGACGTCGAGCAAAGAATTGATCCAGGGATCCTTGCGCTGTTCGGATGGCATGTCAGTGATGCTGAACGATGACGAATCGCAAATGGCAGTTGATAAGCAGGCAAGGTCAGGAGGCAGTGGAGAACGGGATAGTGCATCGGCGTCTGAATGTCTGCGTCCTGAGCGATAAACAACACGGATATCGTATTCCTGAAGGCGTAAAGCCCAACGAGCGAGGCGGCCAGTAGGATCTTTCATGGACGCTAACCAGCATAAGGCATGGTGATCTGTGACAACATCAAACTGGCGTCCGTAAAGGTAAGTGCGAAATTTTCTTATAGCCCAAATGATAGCCAAGCACTCCTTTTCCGTGACGGAATAGTTGGACTCTGCCTTCGTTAGTGTACGGCTGGCATAGGCGACAACGTACTCGTCGCAGCTATCCTTGCGTTGAGCGAGAATGGCACCGAGACCGACACCGCTTGCATCCGTGTGAATTTCAGTGGGTGCATTGGGATCGAAGTGGCGGAGAACTGGCGGAGAGATGAGTAGCCGGCGTAGCGCCGTGAATGCCTCATCGCAGTGGGAATTCCAGCCTGAGAGGTCCGCGCTACGGGAGAGAAGCTGAGTCAGAGGGGCAATTATAGAGGCAAAGTTGCGAATGAAACGCCGAAAATAGGAACACAAGCCTATGAAACTACGAAGCTCCTTTAGGGTAGTAGGCTTGGGGTACTCGGCAACGGCACGCAGTTTGGCAGGATCTGGCGATATTCCTTCTTTTGAAACGACGTGGCCGAGAATTGTGAGTTTGCGGGCGCCAAAACGACATTTCTTGAAGTTAAGTTGCAACCGGGCTGCCGTAAGGCACTGGAGAACTTGTTCCAGACGGGAAAGATGAGTTTCGAAATTCGCCGAGAATACAACTATGTCGTCTAAATAGCAAAGACAGATGTGCCATTTAAGTCCCCTGAGGACACTGTCCATCATTCTTTCAAAAGTCGCAGGCGCATTGCAAAGACCGAAGGGCATTACATTAAATTCATATAAGCCGTCAGGGGTCACAAACGCCGTTTTTGGACGGCCTGGTTCAGCCATTGGTACTTGCCAATATCCAGAGCGCAGATCCAGTGAAGAGAAAAACTCCGCACCTTGAAGGCAATCCAAGGCGTCATCAATGCGTGGCAGGGGATAAACATCCTTGCGTGTGATGTTGTTTAGTCGACGATAATCCACGCAAAACCTGATGGAGCCATCCTTTTTTCGCACGAGGACCACTGGCGAAGCCCAAGGACTGTGTGAGTGCTGAATAACACCACGTTGCAGCATCTCGTCGACGTGTTGAGTGATGACGTCACGCTCAGCCTGCGAGACGCGGTAGGGGCGCTGACGAAGTGGAGTATGATGACCGGTGTCGATATGGTGAGCGACAACTGACGTGCGTCCCAAGGGAGGTTGTCCGTGGTCGAAGGAGGCGCGGAAACGGTCAAGTAGTTGAATGAGCTGATTGCGCTGGTCTTGCGTAAGGCCGGTGTCTACGCTGCGCAACAGAACGTCTTCGTCAGGTAGTGAGGGCGCGGTGCCAGCTGTGACAGCATCCACGGACATCGGTGTCGTATCAGAACGGGCATCGAAAGGAAAGATGTCATCATAAGTGTCAAGACTCCCAATGCATTCGCCATGCAATAAGGTAGCGGGACAAGGGAACGGATTGCACACGTACACGGCACTGGAGCCATCGGCAAGTGTTATGACGGCAAACGGAACGACAAGGTTCCGGCGACGAGCGCATTCTTGTGACGGCATAAATAGGGCAGTTGAATCGGAAACGGAGTTGCACAAAAGAGATACCGCGGTGACCGAAAAAGCAGAAATGACGACGTCAGCGGCGACGATCACCTTTTTGGGTGAGCGAGGGAGATCTATGAATGTCGTGCTGAATGGAAACAAAACGAGTTGAGCACGAGCGCAGTCGACAACCGCATGATTAGCGGAAAGAAAGTTCCATCCCAGGATGATTTCATGAGACGCATGCGGAAGGACGACAAATTCAACGATGTAAAGCACTCCTTGAATCACAACACGAGCAGTGCATGTGGCAGAAGGTTGGACGTGTTGCGAACTCGCCGTGCGTAAAGAAATTTCAACCAGTGGAGTCGTCACTTTGTTCAGTTTGCGGCATAACACTTCACTGATTATACAAATAGCGGCACCTGTGTCGACAAGAGCAGTTGTGGCGAAACCGTCCACAAACACGGCAATCTCGTTAGGGGGCGATAGATGAGGCCTTGGAAATTTCGTCGGTGGCGCAGCTCTTGCCTCAGGAACTGCGACTGTTAGTTTTCCTCCTGGGCGTGGTTGGAACGGCGAAGCATGGGGGAAGGAGACCGAAGATGGGGGAAGGAGATCGACGTCGGCTGAAGTCTGGTCGACGTGAGCGGGGGTCATGTGAATCAGGTGTCACATGCGATTCTGATGGCCGATGTATGTTGCCGGAATGCTGCACATCATTAAAATAGAATCCACGGCGACGACAGTAGCGCGCGACATGTCCTGGAATACCACAGTTGTAGCAGACGGGCCGGTTATCCGGAGTACGCCAAGAGTTTACAGGTGCTCGAGGTGGTGGAATGGGCCGATTTACCGGATAAACTGAAACAGGCGACCTGTAGTAGTTGGTGACTGGACTGTATGAAGGGAGCGGCGGTTGGACAGGAGGTTGGCGGACGGCTTCTGCATAAGTCAGCGGTGCAGTACCTGATTTTGGGGACGTGGGCGAAGGGAGAGCCCCGGCAACTTTCGTCTGAATAGCACGGCGAAGTAAGTGGTCCAGAGCTGAGGGGGTCTCGTCGATGGTGGTCGCAAGAGAGAGCTGTCGAGCAACTTCTTCGCAGATGTACTGTTGAATTCGAGGCATCAATACGGTGCAGTCGGTGCCACTTCTTTTTCACTTCAAAGCCGAAATATCTGCCGTTTGCGTATTAGAGCGATGTGTAGAAATTCGTTGCTTGCGCAGCTCATCGAAACTTTGACATAACTGAATCACGGCCGTGACGGTCTGTGGGTCTTTGGCCACAAGCATATGAAAAGCGTCGTCATCAATGCCTTTCATTATGTTCTTTATTCTGTCAGCCTCCGTCATCCTGGCATCAACTCGCCTACAGAGGCTGATCACATCCTCAATGTAGCTCGTGAAGCTCTCACCATTTCGCTGAAATCGTCCCCGCAGTCCCAGTTCAGCGCGAAGCTTACGCATGGCTGGACGACCGAAAAACGAGGTGACGGCCTCTTTGAAAACCGACCAGGTGGGGATGTCGGCTTGGTGGTTGGTGAACCATAGGTTGGCCAAATCCGTCAAGTAGAAGATGACGTGAATCAGCTTCGCAGGGTCATCCCACTTGTTAATCGCGCTGGCATGCTCGTACTCTGCCAGCCAGTCCTCGACATCTTGATCTTCAGTGCCGTTGTATACTGGTGGGTCACGCAGACGAAGTACACCAGAACACATGACAGGTGGCAGCGTGGAAGAACCTTGTGGGGGATCGACGCGCTCGGTCATCGCGGACTGAGATGGTAGCTTACGGCTGCGGAGCTCCAGGACGTTACCCAGCACGTTTCCACCAAATGCAACGAGCAAGGTTGCGTAAAAACACAGGTTATTATTCCAGAAACGTTAGCCGCAACAAGCTGGTACAGGCAGGAACCCGGCAAGCACGAGCCACACACGGACGTCAACGTCTTCTTTCACGCTGGCACAGAGCTGGCGCCACTATGCTTCGGTACAATATATATATATATATATATATATATATATATATATATATATATATATATATATATATATATATATATATATATATATATATATATATAATATATATATATATATATATATATATATATATATATATATATATATATATATATATATATATATATATATATATATATATATATATATATATATATATATATATATATATATATATATATATATATTGTCGTGATCCCACCGCCGATCACCAGTTGTTGCGAATCCCCCCCGCTGATCACCAGTTGTTGTGATCCCGGGGTGCTGTGGTAGCGTGGTGTAGCTTCGGGTTGAGGAAACGACCGCTTACAAGATGGGGATACGAAAAACAAACAAGGTTTATGGCACTATTTACAAATATTTACAGCATGAGGTTAAGAGTTCACAAACCACGAGCGTGGTGGTTAAACCTTTAGTTGGTTCAGAGCCTTCCCAAACTACGAACGTGGTGGTTGAACCTTTTCTTGGTTCAGAGCGACGTCCTGCACTCTGCGGCGCCGTTATAAGCCCTCTCGGGCTCCTCCTTCTTCAGTGGACCACCAATCACACACACACACAACAGGTGAGGGGTACGAGCATGCACGGCGCACGTGAACATCCAATTTCGAGTCAAGATCACTGCACTTTAAAGGTGGCGCCAGAGGGGCTCTTGCTCGTCGTGTGTGTCACTGGTCGAGGGGTCCCAAGCTTCGGACAGCAGACATCAAACGGTCCGCCAATCTGTCTGCTCAATTAGCAGGGCACTTTGTGGCGGCGGTCGCCGTTTCTACAAAGGAAGACGCTGTCTTTGTTGTCCCCTCTGGAACAGCTTACCGCTTCGTGGCGACGTGACGTCTCATCCGCCGGCTAGCAGGGACAATGCCTGGCGGGCATAGGCATTCGGCGAGCCGGCTACTTGTTTGAAGATTAAAAGAGCACCGCTCCCCCGTCAGCTCTCGACGCTGTTTCCAAGAAAACTGCGGTTCCAGGTGTGGGAACGCTGCCCGGCTACGCTTCTCAGCGACAGCATGGCGCCTATCGATGGCGGTCATAACAATATATATGGCACAACGGGAGCGTTGTCAACAAGGATAAATATATTTATTTCCTTACAGTTTCGGGAGGGGTCCTCCCTTCATCAGGGGATGAGTTCATAACTCATCCCCTGATGGGAAACTGTTGGGTTCTCCCGATGTGCCATATCCCATACCTTCACGAAGACTAACTGGCCCATTGAATTATTACTCCCACTATATATATATATATATATATATATATATATATATATATATATATATATATATATATATATATATATATATATATATATATATATATATATATATATATATATATATATATATATATATATATATATATATATATATATAACCATACTATTCATTCCTTTATGAAATTTCATACTACATGGCCTAATAAGGGTTAAGGATCCTCTCAACAAATGTCACTTGAGGTCAATACAGCGCGCAGCGCAGCATCTGCGACACCTGATAAAATATAAGCGGCCCTTCATCTCGGTGAGAGATCGCTGTGCGAATATTGCAACCGTATCTGCGATGTTGGACTTGAAAGCGCAGTATATTGAACCAATTTCTGGCCACTTCATGACGGGTCCTTTCGAGTGCATACCTGCCGAGCAATTTCTCGGCGCAGCAGCTGCGTTCAGTGCTGAAACGCAGGTGCGCTTTCTTCGAAGGAAGCTATAAGGCCAAGGTCGTCGCAGCCAACTGTTGTTGCTCGTGCCTTCCCTCTCTCCTTCCTTCTCTCTCTAACACATCCCACCACGTTCGTTAAATGTGTCAGACTGTACATCGTCATCACGAGAACCACGCTGCAATCTAGCTTTCTAGCACATGTGAGTTTTTGTTTGTTTTTTTTCTTTCTAGTAAAGTTCTCAGCTGTCACATAACATTGTAATAACTTGTAGGTTTGCGCGATTAGGTCCACCTAGCGAATAACTTGTAGCAGCTCGAAAAGAAAAAAAAAACCGGGGGGGGGGGGGGGGTGACAAAGATGATGAACCATCCGTCGTACTCTTTTCTCATTTTTGTTCTACTCTTCCTGACGCTGATTCGAGTTATTGATCACATGACACAATGTATTCCAATGACTTGAACGCTGGTTTGCACCTGCGGTTCTAAAGCCTTCAACCCACCGCGACAGCATACGACGTAACGTGTCGTGCTGTGAAGCTCGATCACACTAATTCGATTCCCGCCCACAGCGGACGCATTTCGAAGGGGACTAAGAACATTCGCGTGCTTAGCTTGAGATGCATCTAAAGAAAACCGCGTGGTCGAAGTTAAACCGAAGCTGCTTCGTACAGTCTGAATCACACTTATCTGCAATGGCCAGTAGACCGCTTTAGCTGCCTTTGGTCTGCAAAATCACGCTGAGACCGACGCCGTAATGTCGATTTGATTTGATTTGTGGGGTTTAACGTCTCAAAACCACCATGATTATGAGAGACGCTGTAGTGGAGGGCTCTGGAAATTTCGACCACCTGGGGTTCTCTAACGTGCACCCAAATCTGAGTGCACGGGCCTACAACATTTCCGCCTCCGTCAAAAATGCAGCCGCCACAGCCGGGATTTGATCCCACGACCTGCGGGTCAGCAGCCGAGTACCTTAGCCACTAGACCACCGTGGCGGGGCCCGACGCCGTAATGTTACCAAAATTGTACGTTCCGCATGCTAGGACCTCATTCTTTAATTCGAGCGTGAACGCAGGAAAGCATCTGCGGATGGCGCCAGCATTCCAAGCGGTTCAACCCCCTTGGATAAGTGTGGTTCAGAGCGTAATCATATCGTGGTTTTGTTGCGTACAACACCAATGATAATTATTAACCCTTATACGCTCCTCACCCACCGTAAACGTAGCTACATTAAGCGTTGAAGCGCTGATAACTTCAGCATCGCCTGATGTGTTGTGAAACTATATATACGTTGCCGTGCTCACTCAGCTTCATGTAGAAACGACACGCTTGTAATTGTAAGAATAACATAAACTCAAAACTTCTAAGGGTTTTCCAAGTTATGGCCGCCGGTCAGCAGCTCTATTATCTCATTAAATACACATATTGAGCATTGGAGAGCGAGAGAGAAAGGAGACAGCCAGGTTTATTGATTGCTCTAAGCACCACTTTCACTGCAGTGTACATAATGGAGAGAGGCGTGTGCGCACTTGCCCATGAATGATTCGCTTGCTCTGGATCAGAATAAACGATTCTGTGATCGTTTTTCATCAGCGTTTCTGAGTACTTCTTGCTGTATGTGTATCGGCCAAGAGCTCTCAACGTCGGTGCTTGGTCATTAAATAACGCGATATTGCAAGACTTGAACTTCGCATAAAGGAGACATCTGTGCCAGCCGCGCTAAATATCGTGACCCGCCATCACACTTTCTGCTTAAGTTGTGACACCTTCGTAAACCGCCGTGGAGGCTTAGTCAGGTTTGCCTTTGGTGGCTACTTTGCGCCAAATTGGCTACTTTTGGACCCGCTTGGCGACGAGAACTTCCTCTTGGTGCCATGGCTATTTACTGGCTACTTTTAAATGTCTGGTGTTACTTTTTCAAAATGGTTTTACTTACTGATAAATAGTAAGGACCCGGTTCGTAATACCACTGCTGTTCTATTTGGCTGGAAATTTGGTGATAATATTAAACGGCATGGCTACATTGGCTACATTGGCTACATTTGGCTCGAGTTCTGACGCCTTTTCAATTCCACCCAATGGGAACCCTGCCGCTCAGAGGTCATGGCGCTCGGCTGCCGACCCAAAAACGCGTGCTCGTGACCTCGGCCACGAAGTTCGCATTTCAAAATATGGGCATTCGGCATTTCGTTGTTTGTCACTTTACTTTCTTGTCCCGTTAATCCAGAGAGTGAGGAGAAAGAAATAAATAAAAAAGGAGAGAAAGGCAGCGAAGTAAGCTAGAGTTATAACATCCGGTTTGCTACCCTGCACTAACGGGAGGGGAAATGTGAAAGAAACGTGGCAAGAAGAGCGGGGAGATGAACATGCGCGCGAAAACTAACGAAAGAAAAAGAAGGAGAGGCGGTGCGGGGGCACCAACTCCTGTCAAACTCAAGTTCATCCGAGTGCAACACAAATAGCAAGAAGCCCGGCTTCGATGTATACGCGATGCATTGGAGGCCCGTGTACGGTGCGACCCCTGGTGGTCTAAATTATTCGACGCCCTTCACTAAGGCGTCTTTCATAGTCGGTGTCACTTTGGGATGTCAAGCCTCATAAACCAATCAACGTACAATACCAACGTTTTGGTCGCCGATATTCTGGTCCCATCGCCCATACGACTTGTTGGCGTGCACAAAAAAAAAGGGGGGAGGGGGGGTTAAGGAAGGCAGTGTTTGTAGAACATCTCTGGTTATTCGCCGCTGACTTTATACTTTCGGCAAACACCGCGAAAGGCTGCGCATTTATTTCTTTTTTGTGAGCATGCACCCTTTTGCGTTAATATCCAGTACTCGCGCGAAAAAGAAGATTGTTTTATTTTAGTCTTCATAGCCTGCGTCTCGTCGGTCTCTATGCTAATGAAGGTTATGGTGCTACGCATTTGGTTACAGTTATACGAATCGATTCTCGTCCCTCGCTTCCGCGCTTCATTTAATTGATATACGCGCCTAATTAGTTCACACGCAACGACGTTAGGTATTGAAGGCAATGTCTTTTCAACCCTCTTCCACCTGTCCGTTTTTTTTGCAGCGGGGTATAATGACGTCAGCGATATCAGGAATAATTCTAGACCTTGTCCTGCGTAGAGGCGTTCCTTAGCTGGCTGCCACATTTATCCGCATATTAGCAGCATCAGCTAATACTAGCTCTCACTGCCTAGTGTCGACTAACTGTTGGTTAGTGTTCACTTTCAGTTCTTGCAACATTTTCTTTGTTAAATATTGATCTACTCAATTAGTTAGCCAAAGTTTGGTTTTTTCTTCGTCATCTTTATTGTTACAGTTGTTTTTTTTTCGCTTCATGAGAATCACTAAGATATGCCTATATTCAGACTTCGTGTACCGAATAACCCAATGTAGTTTCTTTCTAAGGTTCGACGGCTTATCACGGGTGCAGAGCTATATACTCAGAGAGGTTACAAAAGATAACAATATAATGGACCAACCGCCCGCACTGTGTAATGGAAACGAAGGAAGAATAGCGCTCTGAACCAGAATGAAATTAATGCATCGTCATCATCATCATCATCATGGTTATCGTTTTCACTTTTCGCCAAGGCACGCGTGGTAGCGAAAGCGTCAGAGTTTCTGTGTGATGGCGTGACTTCAACCGCACAACCGAACAGTTATGCAGCTGTAAGGTGTAGTTTATGGTGGATTTATTACGCGGCTTCGGTTAAAGGGACACTAAAGGCAACTATTAGGTCGACGTTGATTGTTGAAATAGCGGTTTAGAAACCTCGTAGTGTTACTTTTGTGCCATGGAAGGGCCTATTTTGAAATAAGATCACGTTTTAGCGGTCTGCATCGGGTTAGCTCACTTCAAATTGCCCGCCTCAAGAAGCGGACCGACCGGACCAATTCACGTCACTATTGTTGCCGCGCACAGCGTTGCCTGGCTTTACTGCGCTAGTAGAAGCAGACCGAAAGCAGCGGGAGCCACAGCAGAAACAACAGTCATTGATCAATTTCCCACCATTGGCTTCGAGATCGCAGACGTTTTTTTTTTATTATCATTATTATTAAACTGTTCCCCGTTACATGGCACCACCTGTCTACTGTAACTACGCGAAAATTGAATTTTCGAATCACTCGCGCCATTCCCCATAATAACGTCTGGTGCGTGGTTCTTTTTTTTTTCATGAATGAAACAGAAACGAATAGACAGCATTTTATTGTGTCTCTTGATGCACAGAAGGTTCTTCATTTAGTGCAGCTAGGTTGATTACCAGTGATTAATTGTAGGTGGTCCGTCTGATGTCATCGAGATCATTTTGAGAATGTCCTATGCGGCGCATGTGTTCTTGTGCATTTACCTTAATTTCTCGGTTAGTAAGGCACTGATTTTGCTAATGTTGTCGTTTTAGATGTTGTCATACATTGAACTTTCATTCTGATATAAATTGTTATTTGACTTTAGAGTCCCCTTTAACAGTGACTCTTATAGAAACTTGGAAACACGTGGCTAGAAATATTCTGTTTCTGACTGAAGAGTCGATCACGTGTGAAAGCAGATATCACCTTCGGCGCAGACGTTTTCCCACAGTGGTTCGCTTATCTGTAGCCGGATATGATATCATATTCCCCCCACTACGGTGTGCTCCTTAAACATATCGTGGTTCTGAGAGATGAAACACCAACAATGAATCTTATCTATGCACCTACCAATATGTTGCTGTACGTTTTTCGGCATATAAGCTGTGCAAACACATTCCTGGTGGATTTTGAGCCAGGAAGATTGCTTGTTACAACGGAATGATTCTAAGAGCTCTTTCAGTTTAATAAAGCTCCGCTGTTTGTCATTACCGCTTTTGTTGTCCGCTACGCCTCTGAAATTTTCGTCCAAGGAACCAACAACGACGTAATTAAATGTCCAAACTCTTTCTAATGTTTTGGTTTATGACAAGTTAGCCGTATTAATAACGTACGAGGTTTAACAAGATGATTGGGAAAACATTGGTTGTGCTGATAAAGAGGGGAAGGAGCAGAGTACGCTATAAACACCGGAAACGGAGGTTGTGACGGCTTTCGTTCCCGACTCACGGTAACACGACGACGGAAGCGAGTCTCGCGAAAGGCAAAAACGCTGTTTCCCGTTTGACCTCCTATAGTTAAACAACGAGTTATCTCCGTCGGTGAGTCTCAAAAATATGGCGTGGACAACGGAATAGTTGGATTGAGGTTGAATGAATACAATGTTACTGGAATAACAGAAAACAGCTAAAGACGGCAAGCAACCTTGGCCAACGCAATAATAATAATGCCTATATTATTTTATCGGCCGAAGCTATACAGTATTATCATGCGGCACGCTGTATTTAGAGGGCTCCAAAATTTCAACCATTTGCTATTACTTAACGTGCACTAACACCGAATAGTACACAGTCCTTCAGCATTTCGCCTCCACCCAAGTGCGACCGCCGCGGCCGGAATTGAACCCGCGACCTTCGAATCAGCAGCCGACCACCGTAACCACTGCACCACAGAGGCGGACGCGTAGCCAACAAGACGTAGTGCTCGTAGCAGTAAATACGGTAGCTACCAGAAACCAATGAGCACATCGCGAATTAGATCGTACTTTGTTACAGATTGGTATATGTTTAGGCAGTACGAGAGAGTGAGTGAGGTTAATGAAAGAGGGAGAGATAAGAAGAAAGCTATTTTCTGCCTCCCGTCAGGAGGGCATGGGCCAACGCCTGTAGTATACGAGAGAACAAGAAATGTTCATGGAGCTGGTTCTCTCGTTGTAGTTTTTTTGTTTTTTTTTATAGAAGCAATCAATGAAACCAACTGACAGTTATCCCATGGAAAGCAGAATAATTGTTGTTTTTAACGGTAGCGTAAAGAGTTTGACCTCAATTGTGCATTTTAATTACGCGTTCCATGTTCTACCAGTAGCGCTACGACGAAGCACGTTGCCGTCCACTTTGTGGAGTATACTTATGCGCGCTTCATCCCTGGTAGTGTCGGCCCAGGGGTTAAAGGACTGTGGCTTCAAATTCCACCAAATGTAAGAGTGAATTTTTCTATACTTTGAATCCTTAAAATACAGGTTAAAATCATCGCACTGTTAAAACAACGGCGACGTGTAATGTCCCGTATACGCCTTGCTTGACTTAATTGCCTATTGGTTGTGATTTCAGGAAGAGATAGTTTGGTTGGCATGCGACGTTTGCTACGAAAGCTTGCGACCGCGCGACGCGTCCGGCGTGCGTCGAGGGCGCTCGTATACTGTGGTGGGGTCGCGTGCCGGGAGGGCCTTGCGGCGCTGCGGGAAGTCTCCGGGAATCATAACGGGACGCCGCGGGAGAACGGGCGCCGCTCCTCCCTTCGAGCCGCGGGACGGCGGCTGGGCAAGGCAGCGGATTCGCCGTCGTAAAAGGGAACGGGAGAAGCGTCGTCGAGCCCTTCTCCCTCACACCGTCCCCGTTTCCGTGCCGTAAATTGGACTCTCTCCCGCTAAGAGTGCACCCTCGTCATAAAAATAAAAGGCTGTAAGAGAAAGAGAAGGAGATATGAACGGTGGATATAAACGGAAGGAAAGAGAATTCAGGGAAAGTAAGGAAAGTGGGCACGCGCAAGAAAGGCGCGTTGAAAGAGGGTATAGCGGGAAGAACCAGGAGTCACGTCTTTCTCCTGTCACGCATGAATGCTGACGTTACGAACGCAGTGAACCAGCCGTGCTGTGACAGAATTATCCGAGGGATCGCGCAGGTTGTCTGCGGCAAACGTCCCTCGCATATCCACGAGCCGAGTGAAAAGAGGGGCATTGTTCCCGGGAGAGAAGGAAGCTAGCGCGCTCTGTTGTGTTTTGGGACGTGTTTTGTGCTGTAGCACTGTAATCGCAACGTTGCAATAAAAGAGGAGCTCATATTTCGAAGCTACGTGGGAAGCTAGCGGGACACCCCGAGGATACGGGCATAAACGCTCGACGGAAACGCGAGGCTACAAAACGCACCCGTGGAATTTCACGAAATTACACAGACTTCCACAAAAAACCAATTATCGTTGGAAAATGCAGCAGCATTTGTAGAGTTTTCTGTTCATATATGAGTGAATATATTAGGTGTGTGCGTTGTAGTCCATTGCACAGCAATATAGAAACAGTGAAATGGCCGAAAATAATAATAATAATAATAATAATAATAATAATAATAATAATAATAATAATAATAATAATAATAATAATAATTGTTGTGCTCATACCAAAATATAATTATGAGGGACGCTGTTGTGGAGAGCTCCGGAAATTTCAACCGCTTGGGTTTCTTCATTCTGCACCTAAATCTGAGTACACGGCACTCCAGCAATCTTCTTCCGTCGAAATGCTTCCGCCGCAGCAGGGGGTACATTGCCATACACTGCCATTTTTAATAAAAATTTAAAAAACACATAAATTTTGCCGTGAACTCAAGAGCTTTTTATTTTTATTTTTTTTTCCTCAAGGGTCTCTAACAGAAGGAACATTACATGAGGGGTGGGAAGAAGATTTCGTTATGCGATACTCACTCTTCTGCTTAACCGGTTTCTCTTTCGCCATGTCATTCTCTTTTTAGTCTCTTGTTTTTCTTTTTCCTTTTCATGTCATGCTATAATTATAGATCTATATAAATATATTTTACAGTTTATATTTCCTATTGAATATAGTTGGTGAGACCATCGTCATTTGATTGTATCTGTGTTTCATTTTTTAACCTTGTATTCTCTTATTCTCGCACTGTTGTTGCCAATCAAATACTTATGTTCACATTTCATAGTAGGTCCCATTTCAGTGTATACTACGGGACCTCCTTCTGTATATTCTTTTTTTGTACATCTTAATATGAAATAATAAAACTTGATTCGATTTAATTTGATTTGAATTGATCCTGTGACCTCCCGTCGAGCAGTCGAGCACCATTGTCACTGCAGCGGGTGAGCGAAAAGAACTAAGATTGACCTACGAGAGACGGAAAGTTATTGCGGTGGGAAGAGGAAATATGTGATATAACTGTATACCCTGCTACAACAAACGAGAAATTTCTCGGCTCCGAATGCTTCATATGTCTACAGCGTGTATTACGTATCCGCCCAAATAGCCAACGAACGCAGAATCCGTGTTTCGTGGTGCCCACTATAGAAACAGAGGCTGCCTGCAGTGCGCTTGCTCCTGTGGCGGTGGTCTGTACTGACTCTTGCCGAGCCATGGAGATGTAATTGGATGAGTTCGGCACGAACGGAGAAAGTAGGCCTAGGCCTACTGCCGCCGAGGTGTCCATGCTCGGAGTCGAAGAAGCCCAGGCGTTTGGCTGGAAGAAATCTTAATGTAATAGCGCTTATGCAGAATCTACCAGCCTACCAGAATAAAGATTATATATATATATATATATATATATATATATATATATATATATATATATATATATATATATATATATATATATATATATATATATATATATATGTGTGTGTGTGTGTGTGTGTGTGTGTGTGTGTGTGTGTGTGTGTGTGTGTGTGTGTGTGTGTGTGTGTGTGTGTGTGTGTGTGTGCGCGCGTGTGTGTGTGTGTCTGTCTATCTATCTATCTATCTATCTATCTATCTATCTTACTGATAGCAATATGACAAGGCGTTAAAGCACAGAAAAAATGCAAAAGATCCGGTGGTCTGCAGGTTATAAGTACGGTTTGGTCCTCCTAAACAGGGCCGTAGCGGGGGGGGGGGCTGCAAACCTCGCCCCCCTTCTTCGATATTTTACAGTTTTACATGTATACATACGACACGAACTCCCGCACGAACGTACATAAAGCACGGTTGAAACTCTGCCTGACTCCTACCTAGTCATCTTCAGCGTTACTATCAGCCTTTGTTGGATTCACGTTTATACTCACGTATACTCACAGATATCCCGAAGCAGTCTCGTTCATACACCGTTTCAATATTTATCATTTAGAGGCGTGAATTACGTTGAGGGGTGACTTGACCTGCCCCCGCCAAATCTACCAGGGAATTGCTTGATTATTACGCTGTCATCTCTTCCAACAAAAATGAGCTTACTGGTTTGGAAGCACTTGACACTCGTTTTCGAAGACACCATATCAAACGGCACCAAGAAAAGCACTGAATACGTGAGATATTGGTGTTAAAGAGCATTGACACCGTGGAGCCCGAGTGAGTCCGGGCGAGTATAATGTTTTGGTCAGTTTGAGTCCGGGTGCGTCCAGAGCTCGAATTTCATTTCACGAGAAAGTCTGAGTGAGCTACACAAGTTTTGCCGACCTATGTCTGCTTCCAATTCTCCCGGAAAAACTCCTGGTTATACATCCTTGCCCCTAATGCCGATTACTGTTAACTTCCCGTTTATAGCAGCAGTAAGTTCATTCATTCTGTATTCAGTGATTCGGCTGTTTAAGGGGTGAAGCTCCTCTTAGTCTAAGCTTATCATGCGTCACGCGTAACCGAAAAAAGAAGAGACGAGAAAGAAAAGAAGGCAGTGCCTCTCGAACAGTATAATAGACAGCGCTGTCTCATAGAAGTACATAAAAACTGCAGTTGAGTGAGAATATTCTAGATGACACTGTAGCGCTACTCTTCGATTGGCTGCTGCTCGGGATGTGCCTGGGTATGCGGAGAACGAGTGCCTCTCTGTGTCTTGTATAGTCGCCGTACGTGGCGGATCGTTGGTGGAGCATGGACGAAGCAGGCCGGCAGGCGCGTTGAAGACGCTTGCGCTCGGCTTCCTTGGCTCGCGTCTCGTCGGTGTTGCCCGTGTGCCGTATGCATTCTCGAACGTGATCGGAAGCATGAACGCATGCACGGATGAACGGACACACGGACGGATGGATATATGGGCGCCTCGTCCCCCTCATCATCATTCACTAGGCGAATATGCTGTGACTCTTTATCATTTGTTTTTGCTCCTTGCTCTACCATCTGTGCTTTGACGTCACGAGTGCGCGCGCACCTATCTTGTAAGGTGGGTGGTTTGTATTTTCGTGCTTTCACCGCGAAATTCGCGTTGAATTTCCAGAGCACATGAAGTTCACTTCGCTCGCTGCAGCAACCGCGTTCGCGAAAGTAGCACGCTGCTCAAACACACGGAAGTAACTGGGGCAGTTGTTCGCACTTGTCCCGTGTATACATGTGCGTTCGTTTCGTTCGTCCTTCTCTGTGTTTTAGCAACGCGCTGCAAGTGTCGAATTGTGACAGTTGTTAGCGCTCGTCTTGTGTGCGTTCTCTACGTGCGTTCTTTGTGCTTGAGCAGCGCGCTGCAAGTTTTGAGCTGCTAGCCGTCTTTTGCGTGATATGCCAATTTGTAGCTACACATTAATTGCTTCGCCCTTGTGATGAAGCTGACTTGTTTGTGCTCCTGAATTTCTAGAGATCTTGCCCATTCACTAAAATCTGGAACAATACTGCTATTTATGGAGACGATAGCTAGGATATGTAAACGCCGAGTATTCTGCCAAGCGGGTTTTTTTTTTTTTTTTGATCCCGGAAGCGGTGCTTGAAGATGGCCCCGCGGGTGTTCTTTCTGGCGCCCAACTTACGGCCCTTTGTGTAAGCCACGGTACGGGGGCGCTTCGATTCAGCGTAAATACAAAAACACGCAAGAATTAATGAGTAATTTTAAAGCAACTTTGCCCTTCCCTAATTAAAGTATAATATATGCAGTGCCGTGAGGTGTGTCAAATATGACAGATTACATTTTATGCAAATTTCTGAGACGCGCAATTTACTTTGAGCTATGCATTTGTTGGTATCAATCAGAATATTTGCCGTTAACTGTTAACTAATGTGATTTATTTGTTTACGTTGGGCAGTCTAAGAAGGGGAGCCTGCAGAATATAACGCCTACTTCCCCTCTTTTATTATTTGATTTAGTTTTTTGTGTAATTAATTCTGGATTCATAAACTGAGTCTACTTATGCAGCTATCCACCCTGAGTTCACTTATTGTCGGGTGTACTTTGCCGATTATTTGCTGTTTTCCTAAAAAACAAAGAGCTATAAATCGAAACTACGCTTAGTACTTGATGCGTAGTATTCAACTTCTTTTTAGTAAGTACAACGTATTCAAATCAGACTGGCTTATTCGATTCCTAAAGAAGGACTCTACGCCGCACGTATTTGTATAAGATAATTGGATTGCCGTCGTGAGATACAGAGTTGATCATTGAGCGCCTTCATTTTAATTTGTTCTATTTTAATTTGTTCAGACATGTAGTCCCCAACCAACCCAGCCGTACATGCCCATTGATTGTGCACTAAGTTGACTTCGGGGAATAACACATACACACCTTCTGTTCTCGTCTGTATTTCCCCTTTCCTAACTTTCAATGTAGGACCGCAACCCGGACGCGCATCTAGTTGACCTCCCTGGCTTCGCTTTCTTTTCCTTGCCATCATCCTTCTTTGTAGGGCATTTCTCGAAAACAGCGGCAAAGAAAACAACCGCAGATCCATGCTGTGACGCGCCTGCGTTTGTTTGGCCTGCATATATCTCGCGTATACGTATGCAAGACCATCGAATTGTTACGGCCTCGCAGAGCTGATACGTTCGCGAAACAGCTGATCCCTCGTGACATGGCCCCGTTCCTGCATTCGTGACAGAGGGGGCAGACACGAGTGCGCAGACTCGAAAAAAAAAGATAGATAGATAGATAGATAGATAGATAGATAGATAGATAGATAGATAGATAGATAGATAGATAGATAGACAGATAGATAGATAGATAGATAGAGAGAGAGAGAGAGAGAGAGAGAGAGAGAGAGAGAGAGAGAGAGAGAGAGAGAGAGAGAGAGAGAGAGAGAGAGAGAGAGAGAGAGAGAGAGAGAGAGAGAGACGCAGATAGTGTTATACATCTCCTCGAATATGGCGCGGCGTTCCAAGTCCTTCTGGCTTTCGCGATACTCGACTTCGTTATATTGTCAACACACTGAATGCAACAGTGTGTTGACAAAACACATTGTTGTTTTGAATTGCCCGGTCGCACACAAGCGTACAGTAGCGATGACCACGGTCGGGGTGCCTGCAACGGCACAGCAAGTGACATCTTCAGTGGCGCCTGTAAAGAGTGCCAGCGGCTGCGAGGACATGTAGTTCCGCTTTGTTGTCGTTTGCGGAAGGATATCTGCTACGCCCTGTCACCGTTTCGTCCGCGCAATAATGAAAAATAATTTGGGAGGTATTACGTCCCAAAACGACGATTAAGAGAGACGCCGTAGTGGAGGCCTCCGGAACCTTATACAACTTCGTATTCTTTACTAAGTCTCAGCACACCGGCCTCTAGATAGCACTTTTCCTCCATCATTGCCCCGCCGTGGTGGTCTAGTGGCTAAGGTACTCGGCTGCTGACCCGCAGGTCGCGGGTTCAAATCCCGGCTGCGGCGGCTGCATTTCCGATGGAGGCGGAAATGTTGTAGGCCCGTGTACTCAGATTTGGGTGCACGTTAAAGAACCCCAGGTGGTCGAAATTTCCGGAGACCTCCACTACGGCGTCTCTCGTAATCATATGGTGGTTTTGGGACGTTAAACCCCACATATCAATCAATCAATCTTTTCCTCCATCGAAATGCGGCCGCCGCGACCGGGATTCGATCCCGTTGTTTTCGGGGTTTCGTCCCCGTCAGTCCCTCGACACGAGCATTCCCTTTTCACACCGGTACCTTCGAGTACCCCGCAATCGCCTAGTACTATAGAGAAGCATTTTCGTGGCGAGGATACTTTTACGCGGCCTCGCATCAGTGGCGTAGACAGATTAAAGTTACCTGTATATGCTACCTTTAGGTAACATAAAGGTAGCATATACAGTAACTCTAAGACAGGTGGTGGCACAGCGCCCCCTCCCCAACCTCCCCCGAATTTGTTTTCACCATGGCATACGGCGCGAAAAGGACAATTTCAAAGAGGTGCCCCCTCCCGCCCCCCTCCGTGCGAAAAGGGGGGGGCGCTGCGAGCGCTCGATGGTGACGGACGCACTCCACATCGCCTCCGTAGATTTTATGCTATTTCTGCGGACATCCACCTTGGTACCCCTGAAACTTGGATTTATCGTCACCGCCAAGTTCTCCGCTTCGCCTAGACAACACCTTCGTCCAGGTGGGTCCACTTTTGACAACTTGAGGGACGTCCTTCACTCCCGGCTACAACGCCGCCTCGCTAAGGGCTCTTAGCCCGGCGATGGCGGCCGCTAACGTGGTTACGGGCTATGATCCTACCTCAAGCCAAATGTTGTCCATGGAGATTTCATCCTCCGTAAACACTATGCCATCAGAAGACGAATACCTCGACTACATGGTGAGACTGTGGCAACGCAAGCAAGCGAAATCGAAGTCTGCGTCTCAACAACAACTAGACGCCACTGTGGGCCACCATTCCCCAGCCTTGCAAGGAACGCCGGCGCGCCATCCCTCCGGTGGTGTGCCTACCTCTGCTCCGTCCTCGCAGCCAGCGAAGCAACGCAAGTGGAGTCCGCGTCAAACTCCTCGCCTCTCTCGCGACGACTACATCGTAGTAGTGAAACCTCGCGTTCCCTGCGAGCTACGCACATTTGTCCCGGCCGATCGCGCGGGCGACGTCATCCGCAGCTACCTCGCCGACCGGACTACCACGCAAATTCAGGTGTGGCCAATCTGGGAACAGAACATCTTGGTCTATAGCACCACCATTTTGCCTATGGCACAGCGACTCCTCGGGGACTTCCAGCTGCAAGTGGGGGATCAGCAGCTGCCCGTTCGAGGCCACGCCAAGGCACCAGGGGATACATGCAAGGGCGTCATCAACGTAAACCCTGCTGAAAGCCCGGAGAAGATAAAGTCTGAACTGTATTGACCTCGAGGTACTATCCTTGCGGTCCGCAAACTCGGAGATTCCGCGGCGGCGGTGGTGACTTTCGAGGGCACGAAGTTACCCCGCTTCCTTTTCTACCACTGCGTGGCGACGTATATCCGCGCCTACAAGAAAACGGTCCCTGTTTGCACCAAGTGCGGTACCATCGGTCATCGACCACCTCAGTGTCCTCACCCCGCTCCAACCCAGTGTGCCAAATGTGGAACCCCCGCACTTGCAGGTCTCAATGCCCACGACTGCCACCCCAAGTGCCTCCTCTGCCACGGCGCGCATGAGACTGGGACCAGTGGCTGCACGGCGAAATATCGAAAATATCGGAAACGCAAGCAGCCCTCAACATCTCCTCGAGGGACCACCTCATGTTCGTCACAGCCAGACAGCAGCACCAACCTGCATCATTCGGCTCCACCACTCCACGCCGACACTCAAGCATTCCCACCGCTCGAAGCACCAGCGGCGGTACCTCAGGTGAGCAGTCGGGCAGGGAAAGCTGCTTCTAAGCCTCTCTCACCCCCTTTTGTCGATCCTCCTTCTCCCGAACTTGCGGCCCTTCGCCAGCAAGTTGCGGCACTTCAAAAGCAAAATTCTCTTTTAACTAAACAACTCGAACTCTTAAATAAGCGACTTCAACCCCAACAACAGTGTACTGCAAGGCCATCCGGTATTGCCTCCTCTGTCCAGGCGGCTACGCCAGCTACGTCCAAGCTTAGTCCTCGCGCTAAGTCCACTCCCATTAAACCGCCGGTTCAAGCAGCCATGTGTACTCCAGCACTCGGAACTGGTGCCACATCTACTCCAGAAGCTCTTGAGGCTCCTGGGGCACCTCAGGTTCTCTTGCCCGCTAACCAAACTCTCCCTAGCGAAGAGCGCACCCCGCGCGTAGAGGAACGCCTCACGCGCGTCGAAGCTTCGATTAATCACCTCCTCACCAGCTTCTCGGTCCAACGCATAGTAGTAGAGGCTACCCAGGCTATTCAAGCCTGGGCAATCACCCAGTTTCAACCCAAGGCATCGCGTTCCCGCTCCTGCTCGGTGAGCAGTGAGGGTACAGCTCTACGGCGTCGTCGTAAGGTGGCTACCACCACCCCGCCGTCGGACAATCCGGCCTCCGTGCCCCTCCCTCCCTCTGAGGATTCCGAGCGGGACATGGAGGACCAAATATAAAACCTAAGACAGTCACGATGGCTACCAATCGTACGTCCCGTTCAAACATTGCGTCTAAATTCGAGATCATACAGTGGAACCCTGGAGGCTTCGGGAACAGGCGAAAGCGTTCACATCTTTCCCTTTTCCTCAGCTCACTTGGCTCTCAGCCGGCCGTCTTGGCGCTCCAAGAATCTGGCCCTGCTCCATCCCTTTCTGGATACTGCTCCTATGTAGGCGGCACCACCACATGCCTCCTCGTGCATAAAGCTTACACGGCGATACAGATTGACCTCGATCTGTATCTTCCTTACGACTACTGCATGATATCAGTGCTGTCTCAGCTGAGGGGCCAACCATCAATACATATCTTAAACGTGTACTGTCCCTCTCGCCTTGCGAGGGCTTCGTTTGCGCATCTCTTCCATCGGGCGCTGCGTATAGCGGCCCGACAACCACTGGTGATTGTCGGGGACTTTGATGCCCCCAGCCCTCACTGGGGTTACCACTACGAGAAGGCCCGGGGCAGAGAGCTCAAGGAGCTCATTTCCTCGCTGAGCCTGATGCTTCTTACCGATCCGGCACAACCCACACGTTCCAACAACTCGGTCACGCGAGACACATGCCCTGACCTCTCCCTCACCCGTCACATCCGCGATACTACATGGGAAAATTTAGGCGAAACCTTAGGCAGCGATCACTTTTTACTCCGCATTTCGTTCACACCGCGGCAGAAAATGCGCCAACACTGGGGCCAAGCCCGTCTCACCGATTGGACTCAGTTCAGAATGCAACCATTCCCCGCCGGCCTCTCCTCGACCGAATATGCAGCGTGGGCATCATACGCTCTTCATATGAAACAAGCGAACACTCGCACCCTTGCAACCTCTAATTTGACTCCTGCAATCGATCCACACCTCCTACATCTTTGGCACGCTCGCCGCGGGCTCATAAGGCGCTGGAAACGCAACAAACTTAATCGGAAACTTCGCGCTCGCATTGAGGCGCTCACTGCAGAGGCGGCCGCATACTCCGCACAACTTTCCGATGCTAACTGGGCAGACACTTGTTCGAAGGCTGCAAACCAGATGAGCTCTAAGAGTGCGTGGCGACTCTTTAGAAGCCTTCTCGATCCCTCCACCACCAGGGGAGAAACGCAACGCCAGCTCCACCGTGTTCTGCATGCCTTTCAGGGCACTACGGATGAACTCGCGCAAGAACTTTGTGACCGCTATATCTGCCGCACAATTGATCCCGCAGGCCCAGCATATACGTATTCCGGCGCCCCTAACACCGACCTCGACGCCCCATACACGCTTTCTGATTTACGATTTGCACTCACGAAAATGCGACGGGGCACGGCCCCTGGACGCGACGGAATCACAGTATCGCTCCTGGCAAATCTTCCCGACCAAGCACACCTCTCGCTACTCCACCTTATAAATTCGATATGGGACGGTTCTCCGCTTCCAACGGAATGGACCACATCGGTCGTGACATTCATTCCCAAATCGGCAAAGTCCGTTAGTATTGAGGCACTGAGACCCATCTCACTTACGTCTTGCGCAGGCAAACTCATGGAAACCATGGTTCGCGAACGCCTTTCCGCCTACTTGGAGGCCAGGAGGACCTTTGCCGACACGATGTTTGGCTTTCGCCCGCATCTGTCGGCGCAGGACGTCCTGCTCCAGCTTCAACACGATATCATAGAGCCGACTACTATGCGCCATAACGATAAAGCCGTGCTCGCTCTCGATCTCCGCGGGGCGTTCGACAACGTCAAACACAGCACTATACTCACTAACCTGTCTACCACAAACTGCGGGCAGAAGACTTTCAACTACATTCGCGCCTTTCTATTACATCGCACCGCCTTCATTCGCCTTAATTCTACCGAACACGGCCCGTACTTATTAGGCACGCGGGGTACACCTCAAGGGGCAGTCCTGTCTCCTCTGCTTTTTAACCTGGCGATGATGAACCTCCCCTCTCTTCTAAGCGAGGTCGAGGGAATACAACACGCACTATATGCGGACGATATCACAATCTGGACCAACACCGGCTCCTTAGCGCAAATCGAAGAACGCCTGCAAAAGGCTGCCCTTCTGGTGGACACCTACGCAGGTTCATGTGGCCTGGAGTGCTCTCCAGCTAAATCGGCTCTTCTTTCAGTCTCTCCGTTACCGCCACCTCAAATTTTTCTTCCGTCCGGGCCCGTCCCGTCAGTGCAAAATATTCGGGTTCTTGGCCTTCACCTCACATCGTCCTTGGATCCAAAGGGCACAATAGCAGGCCTCAGACGCACCAGCGAACAGGTGAGCCGCATGATACGGCGAGTTTCTACCAAGCGCGGCGGCCTCCGCGGATCTCAGTCCCTCCGATTGGCCCACGCGTTTGTGACCAGTCGCGTCCTCTATGCCTTGCCTTAGCTTCGCCTGCGTCGTCGACACGAGCACCAGCTGGACGTCCTTCTTCGTTCAGTATACAAACGCGCTCTGGACCTACCTATTGCAACTTCCAACAGCCGATTCACGGCTCTGGGGGTACACAACACCTTTGCAGAGATGCACGAAGCTCATCGCGTTAACCAAATCAATCGACTGTCGCAGACGCTTTCAGGGCGCCGTCTTCTACACAGACTTGGCCTTAACCCGATATCTGACCAAGACCCTCTGCAGGTGGTATTAGGGCTCTGGCGTCAAAAGCTATGGGTGGAACCTCTACCCCTTAATATGAACCCCGACCTCCATCCTGGCCGTAGACTAGCACGTGCCGCGGCCCTTCATACGCGACACTTCGATCGTCCTGGTGTTTTCTACGTGGACGTCTCGGGTCCCTCCCCTTCGGGTCACTTCACGGCTGCCGTGATTACAGAGGGCAAACACGTAGATGGCCTCTCCTTTCGAGCAGACACAGTAACGCACGCTGAAGAGGTTGCCATAGCTTTGGCCGCCTCTCACCCTGCCTCACGCACCATCCTGACGGACTCGCGCTCGGCCTGTTCTCAGTACCTTCAGGGTTCCATTGCCCCGCTTGCGGCTAGCCTACTACAGGCAGCCTCTTGGCGCTTTAACCCTCATCCCATTCGTATAGTCTGGACCCCAGGCCACTCGGGCCTGCCCGGCAACGAGGCGGCAAATGCCGCTGCCCGCGCTTCTCCTGTCCGGGCCGTTGTCCCTCCATGTCCCGAGACGGAATCTGGCAGTACCAACCTGACGCGCTTTCGCGAAATTTTGGCTTATTACCTGGCTTCGCGCCACCTCTACCCGGACCCCGCACGCGGTTTGGAGAAAGCGGACGAACGACTGCTACGCCGCCTGCAGACGAACACCTTTATCAGTCCGGCGGTCGCCAGGCACTTTTTGCCGGAAATCAATGGCACCTGCTCGACCTGTCATGTCCTCGCCGACACATATCACGTCGTAGCATCGTGCCCAGTTAATCCCGTCCCTTTCCCATCCCCTTTTCCTATCCCAACTAGAGAGTCTTGGGAGGAGCACCTGCTCGGCTGCTCTACCTTGGCTGCACAACGCTCCTTGGTGGAGCGCGCACGGGCAGCTTCCAGCTCCACTGGCGTCCCGGAATAGGGTCTTGCCACTCTAGCACGCCGATGGGCCACGTCGGCACTCTCTAGCAGACTTTTTCTGAAATAAATGTTTTTTACCACCACCAACACCACCACCGTGCGAAAAAATTTCTGCCTACGACCATGCCTCGAATATTCAATAATGAGTCGTTCAATAGGCCAGAACGCTTTCACGCGGCCTTGAATATAACACTCAATATTAATTACACTCAATACTAATTCTGTTTGACTGCAGTATATATTGTTCATTCTATTGCCTTGATTGTAGGCTTTATTTGTGGTCCAAGGCAAAAGGTTTCTTTATTGTACTCTGTCGAATTTCGGCATTTGCTGTAGATGCGTTCTTTCCTTTTCGCGATGTTTCAGTTCGATGCCTTATGTAGGGTGTATTTTGTAGGATTTGTGTGCTACGTATGACGAGCATATGGAATCGCTGTAGGAGCAGGAGCGTTTGTCAGGCCACATAGCTTTTAGCTTCTTACTTCCTTTCTGTAGTGAACAAAGAAAAAAGATAATTCATTCATTCATACTCGCAAAACGCGGGCTCATTTGTCGAGCTCGCATTAATCTACTCTTCGTTATGTCCATTCCCTGCCCTGTTATCATCCTCACGTGTTCAAAAGATGCCATGCCACTTACGGGTACTGACTCTGTGGACGAGGTCTGTGCGGCTGGGTTATGTAGCAGCAGTTGGTCGCCGTCTTACGGCACCACAAATCAACGGCTGCGCGCGACTGGCCTGCGGACAGCTTGATGCATGCGTGCTGCGGAAACGAAGCGAAAGAGTAAAAAATAATAAAAAAGTGAAAGAACTCGAACGTATACAGCTGGCCTCGTGCATCCAGTTAGCGCGAGAATATGTAGGGAGTAAAATGAAAATGAAGAACAAGCTGTGCTCCTTTTTTGTGCGGTCGATTCTCGTGTGTGCCAGTCAACATAAGAAGAGCAGTGCGAACAAACAATAAAAACAAAAGATAAGATAAAAATGGTTCTCGGCCCGGCATGTCTGAAAAATAACTCTCGCGTTCCAGCGTGTTGTGTGAGTATACTATGCTATACTCGGCGACAACTTTTCTTGGCATTGGAGCGAAGGCTACAGAGCCAAATCGCGGACATCTTATACCGCCAGTGAATGTACTTCCACGACAGCACCCCTATTTTCACCGTGAAATACAGAGGTTCCCCCTTTATTTTCTACGTGGAGCTATTTGAGAAAGGAGGCAGCTCCCACCGTTAAAATAGTCGTATTTACCCTTGATTTATTCGTTGTGAGATTCGCTCGCAGGATTTCAAGCTGGACGGTTGTGCCCTCGCGATCTCCGACTTCAGCGTAGCTCCCGCCGACTGGTTCGCCCTCCGCGGTCTCCTGACGCCGTGTAGCTCTCGCATTGTGGCACCCCGCCCTTGGACTGCTTCGACCGGATCCCCACTTTCCTATCTCCTTCTTTTTCCTCTCGTTGGCTGTCTTCTTCTGCTTCTACTTTCCTTCTATTCTTTTTATCCCTCCTTCCCCCCACCTCTATAAGGCACTGCGCCGTGTCGCCTGAAGGCAGACAGAAATTAGGTGCCTTTTTCCTCTTCATTCTAATCACTACCACCGTTGTGACTTCGCGTTTGTGCACGCGCGAGAAAGTTTCGCCTCTTTATGTGCACCTCAAACGCTAAGCGGCGTCTGCGTCTACATGAAACACCGACGGTGCGCCCCCGTCATTTTCCATAGCGTATCGCTTTCGTATCGCTTTCGCTTTCGTATCGTAACGGCGGCGCGGGTCGCGCGGAGGGCGAAAACCTGATACGAAACGACAAACATAAATTACCAACTCGCATATTTGGATTGTTTATCCGACAACACAGGCGTTTGTTTTTTAACCTGATGACAAATATGTATGCTTAGAAGTTTCCCGAGAAGCATTTATTGATTGTCGTACACCCCAAGCGACGCACTACTTTTTGGTCGCGGCAGTACACAGCGCAAACAAGAACGCTAGCTTTGGCAGCGTTGCACATGATGTATGAAACGGAGTATAGTTCGCGTAGTGCTACATGTGCAGAAGCTTCGCATCCGTAGCTTTCCCTTCAGTGCCAAGAAAAGTAGTCGCCGAGTATACGCATTGAGCCGGCATGTAGTACGGGTCAAGTGGGCAGAAATAAAAAACGAAAAAGGAGTGTGACGAAGCGAAGACGCGCCTACGAAACCCCGTTGGACGCGTAAAAAAAAAAAAACTGCGTTGACAGTGTCGACATTCACGAACGTCACACCCTTTGGCCCTCTGTATTTTTCTCTCTGTCTCCTTTCCCGCTGCGGTGGTCCAGTGGCTAAGGTACTTGGCTGCAGACCCGCAGGTCGCGGGATCGAATTCCGGCTGTGGCGGCTGCATTTCCGATGGAGGCGGAAATGTTGTAGGCCCGTGTGCTCAGATTTGGGTGCACGTTAAAGAACCACAGGAGGTCGAAATTTCCGGAGCCCTCCATTACGGCGTCTCTCATAATCATATGGTGGTTTCGGGACGTTAAGCCCCACATATAAGTCAATCAATCAGATAACTGACTTTCCCATACAAACACGCGTTTGTGTCGCTCATTTTAGGCCAGAAGCTCCTTTCTAGGCTGTTGCACCGGGGGTACAAAAGCCGACATCACAGCCTCGACAGTGCATTTCTTAGGGGGCTTTGCATGTCAACGACCAACCAGATATAGGACTATGGCAGCGCCAAAAGAGCTTTCGCTGACAAGGTGCATATAATCACATTCTTCACTCCTACGTGAATTTCAGTTCTTCTTGCAAGCAAATTCGGGGCTCGCCTTCGCAGAGGTATCTTACGATAGCACGATTACGAAAAGAAAAGTGCACCCAAGCGTGATGATGAACATGCGATTAGAAAAAACGGCCAGCCAATGATGGGGAACAATTGCGCTCATGCAAATGAGTTCCTTCTTCACCAACGGGATTGGTGCCCTGAGCCGGCCGTCCCTCAGACTTACGTACATATAGTGCAAAAGGAACCGATCTGTCCGCCGCTGTGGAGCAGTGGCTGGAGTGCGCGCCTACTGACCCGAAGGTCGCGGGTTCGATTCCGGCCGTGACGGTAGCATTACCATGAAGGCTGGACGCCTGTACACACTTTCCTTCAATATTTACTAGGGGGAACTCTCGCGCTGCGATCGTTCAGCCTCACTGGGAATGCTGGTAGCAAGCAGATATGACTGCAGTCTCCGTGCTTGCGGGTTTCGAACGCACACGTGTTTCTTTTTTTTTTTATTGTGGTGTTTAGTTTTCTTTCGAATAAAAGTTGTGAATTTTGCGAACCGATCAGAATGACTGCAGAGCCTAAAAAAAGTCAAGGTGGTGAAGCTGAACTTTTTCTGAACTTCGTCTTGCGACAAGGTGAATTCAGGCTCCATCGAGACGAAAGAACAAAGATAAGACGAATCCGTGCACTACCCATCATTCCTGTACTGGTTGAAGCGCCGTGCGTTGTAGATCCCATTGACATTAGGACCACAGTTCCATCTAGCGTATTTGTAAGAAACTCTATAGACTCATGCACTGTGCGATATCAGTGCACGTTAAAGAACACCAGGTGGTCAAAATTCACGGAGCCCTCCACTGCGGCATCTCGCATAATCATCACGTGGTTTCGGGACATGAAACCTCAGATGTTATTATTTAGGAAGCCGACCTGGACTTTGTTCAAAACAGAAGAACATCCAGGAGCACTACTGCTTTGTCAATCAGTTTATTTTTCGAAAGCGGCTGTCATGCTACAAGCGTAGAAAATGCACAGTACCATCAGCGAATGCTTTGATTGACTGACTGATTGATTGATTGATTGATTGATTGATTCGTGGGGTTTAACGTCCCAAAACCACCATATGATTATGAGAGACGCCGTAGTGGAGGGCTCCGAAAATTTCGACCAGCTAGTGTTCTTTAACGCGTGCACCCAAACCTGAATACACGGGCCTCATTTCCGCCTCCATTGGAAATGCAGCCGCCGCAGCCGGGATTCGATCCCGCGACCTGCGGGTATGGGCGAATGCTTTCAACACAAGCGAATATAACTGTATACGCTTCAAGAAAGTCATTCCGCATGCTGTATGATGAACAACGACCGTGCAGTATGTGTTGCAGAGTACTTACCTTGTCTGTGTTGTTTTGTATCGTGAGAACGGAGGCCGCGGCATTCACAGAACTTCTCTTTCAGAAGTGTGTTTTTTCTATTGGTCAACCGGCTTCACTGGTGATATGTCCGTCATCATGATTGATGGCAGAATTCTCCAGCGAAAGTTTTTAATGTGAGATATTTGTGTGGATGGGGGCCCAGTGCCACTAACAAGTGCACTTGTAGCAGCATGTATAGGTATACAGTACAGGCAGGCAACTGGCACGTGCGCCTCTAACACCTTCACGTTTCCCATTGAGCTATGAATGCGTGCCGGTAGACTTGCCAGATTGTGCAACAACCGGATAAATATGTGTCATTATGTCTCCGGGATCAGTTCACTCCACCATGACAGTATAGGGCAGGATTGACATATATCGCAATACTTTCCAACTGACATGTTGGTCCAATAAAAATATCGCAATACTTTCCTACTGACATGTTGGTATCTCTACAAGCACAGTCTGTTTGTTTTTTTTCTATAAGCGATGTCATTTGTGATACCGTCATAAGTTTGATATTATGCCTTTATACATGTACTATATGCGTGTCATCATAGCAATTCTTTGTTAGCTGGTGCACCTGAACTGTTGCGAGCATTCGGAAAACTTCCCTGTGTTGTACTGCAACGAATCGTGCGGTTGACAGTGTAATCTGGTGGTCGGCACGCATACGTGGATGTATGGACAGATAGATCAATTTCTCTAGCATTTACCTATCTGCCATAACATCTGGTTATCGCATGTATACGTGCGTCCGATGTGGTTACAATCATCTAAGCCCGGCTTCTATGCAGCGACTAATACATTGATCTCGAGTGAAGAGGAACTATGAAAGGGCGTCCGTGGATCAGAAGATTGGAAATCGGACCAGCAGCAACCTCATTGTATTATGCCACAAAAGGGCGGATATTCCGGAGCGGCTATCCAAGCAAGGATTTGTTTTCGCATCGATCGGATGTCATACACAGAAGACGTATAACACAAAGACGTGTAGCTCGAGTGGTTCGATAACTTGGGGGGGGGGGGGGGGGGGGGGCTTGGTGGATGACATCTTGGGTGTCTTTCTTACACAGGGAAGCGAAAGCGTGATTTTTTTTTCCTTATTGCCTTTTAATTTCTTCTCTTTGTGTATATGCTGTAGATATCTACGCTTAGGTACACAGAATGCGCCTGTCTGCCGTACCCGACGCGATAGGACACTCGGCTGCCATTCAAACTCATTCCCTCGGATTGACGAAAGCGCGCTGATAAAATGCTATCGCTGAAATAAGCACAGCTGAACAACCAAGTTAGTAGGTTCTCGCTCCTTACTTTTTTTTTTGTCAGTCTTTCATCATTCGCCATTATGTTACGTGCTTTATTGCATGACTGCATATATATTACTGGTCTGCGTTAATTTCTGGGTCTGTCCATCCGTCGGTACGTGGTCTAGCTTGACTGTTTGTTTGTGTGTTTGTTTGTTTTGGTATGCAGCTTTAAATAAACAGTTCAAAGCAACTCGCAATGTGTCGAAATGATGCAAAGAAATGCCCGTTTTAACTTGTAACGTGTCAATACTGAAAGTGTTCTACAGAGCACATCGCTTGAATTGCGAGACAGAAATCTTGGGGAAAAAGGGAATTCACTCAGAACTCAAAGTTATGCACGGATTAGACACGCATTGACTATTCCACTAAAGGCACAGTGTGTAACGCAGCCCCGCCGCGGTGGTCTAGTGGCTAAGGTACTCGGCTGCTGACCCGCAGGTCGCGGGTTCAAATCCCGGCTGCGGCGGCTGCATTTCCGATGGAGGCGGAAATGTCGTACGCCCGTGTGCTCAGATTTGGGTGCACGTTAAAGAACCCCAGGTGGTCAAAATTTCCGGAGTCCTCCACTACGGCGTCTCTCATAACCATATGGTGGTTTTGGGACGTTAAACCCCACAAATCAATCAATCAATCAATCAATCAACAGTGTGTAACGCAATCACGCTGCCCAATTGTAAAGTGATCAGGTAATCTCCACGTACGCTATGAGTATGTCGCACAAGTTTTGCTTTCTTTCGAAGATATAGAAATAAAAAAAGCACAAACAACAATGAATCACAAACTCCGAAACGAGAACGTGGCGTGAAATATGGGACAAGATACATCGACCTCAAAGGCAGCAGGTAACAATTATTGAAGCGTTGTCCGTGGATGACGGCATTTTTGCCGAATGGAGCATTACGAAATAAATCTCAGTTCCTCATGACAGTCTGCTCAGCCGCTGCCTCAAAACGTAATGGAAAGTGCCAGCCTCTAGACTTTGCACGAAGAACGTCATTTCCGGAACCCCTTTCCCTTCGGTGTACGCCTTTTTTCCTTCGGAGCTCCAACTTTCCATCTATCTATACGGTATAGGCCGCCCATGTCCCCGCTTTTGTCTGATTGATCACTGATATATCAAAATGATGAGTGCTATGTACGCTCGCTTAACCGCGAAGAATCACCTCCCATTTTCGTGCTTCATGCTCTTTTCCGTCCACCTTCGTACCACAGGCGTAGCTAGGAAGGCGGGCGGGGAGGAGTCCGATCCCCCCCCCCCCCCGAAATTTTTCAGTTTTGCATGTGTATGTAAAGGCACGCACGAACACACATAACATGTGGACATGTGGAAAAACATGGCTACGTCACGGCATACTCGCAATTCCACGTAACGGTACCACAGTATGCACCGAAATATGCATCCACGATTGATTGATTGATATGTGTGGTTTAACGTCCCAAAACCACCATATGATTATGAGAGACGCCGTAGTGGAGGGCTCCGGAAATTTTGACCGCCTGAGGTTCTTTAACGTGCACCCAAATCTGAGCACACGGGCCTGCAACATTTCCGCCTCCATCGGAAATGCAGCCGCCGCAGCCGGGATACGAACCCGCGACCTGCGGGTCAGCAGCCGAGTACCTTAGCCACTAGACCACCGTGGCGGGGCAAATATGCATCCACGTCGTAGTGTTATTTGTTATTCACATCAACACTGTCAGCGCTTTCGACGAATCAATTTCACCATCGCGTACTCGATCGAGCTTTCAAAGGAGACGTGCCTCGCCGATGAAACGCGCCGAGATCTATTCCACAGCGGCGACGACAAAGACGCACTCCAGACGAACGGCGCTCGCTAGAAACCTGACGGCCGTTATAGAAGACGCGACTGCTTCCGGTGTAATGTCCTCGGCAATCTGTCGTCGTTGAGCAGGCGCATTAACAAACTCCCGGCTCACGCTCAGAAAGGAGCTCGCGTGTTTTGTGGTCGCTGCCCCATGCTCCAGGAAACTTTATGTGCGAGCGCGAAATGGGGTACTAACCATACAGCCTGTATACCGTCTATCTATACCATGCGCTTCTGCCTTTCGTCGTCTATCCTTTGCTGCGAATTGCGCACCATACGACCAGGAGAGGTCGCTGGTTTTAAAAGTGCACGGTGTGGCCACGGCTCTAGAGATTGCTACATGGATTCTAGCGCTAAAAAAAAGACAGCGTTCACTTAAGAGGAATGGTTCGCATAACGTTGTCTAGTATATGAAGCGTGTGTAAAATCCAAAGACATCGTTGTACAACATAGTGGGCTTCCAGTACGATGGAGGTCAAAACGCCTGAAGAGGTCAGAGCAGCGGTTGCAAACGCCGTGTTTTATTCTGCTGTCGTTGAACCCTTGTGCCCTGCGCCCGCTATCTCCGTACTTCGTTTTAGGGGCGGCGCTCCTTAGGGTGTGGGTCGTTTCCCCGTAATAGAATGTTGTAGTAGTAGCCGTTTCTAGTTAGCTTTAAGAATTAGTCATTAGATGGCGTTGTGTGTATATATCCTTGGAAATAACATCAGTAGATGGCGTTAGTAGTTTTCGTATAGTTGATGATTAAAGAGCAAGGATGATAAGAAATTCACAGCATATCCACGGAGTGAATGATGATGAATGAGGCGCATGAAGATGAGTGATGATGAATAAGGTCTGTCTGTATGTCTGTCGGGGTCTGTCGGTCGGTCTGTCTGTCTGCATAGACAGACAGGCAGATGAACGGAAGGACGGACTCAATGCCCCACTCACCACAGACAGACAGACGTACGGACGGACTCTTTGCCCCAGTAATCATCATTCACTCTGTGGATATGCTGTGACTTTTTTTTTCCTCCCTGAGCGAGCTAGTTATTGCTGTCATTAACGGCGTGCTTGTCCTACAACGTTTCCACGAACATGACAACTTTACAGGGCCTTACGACGACATAAGGGACAGGTTTGTGCGTCACAGACCGGATCAGAGCCCGCATTCATAATAAATAAAACATTGCGCTAAAGAAATCCGTAAGAGTATACACTTCCAAATCCTTGTTGTGGACGCTACTATAACAAGGAGTCTCTGCTTGCCAATAGTAAAAAAATGTGTTCCGTGTGTTTCGGTCACAGAAAGCTGTGAAAGCAAGCAATAGAGAAGCAAGCGTGTGCGTGTATGGAAAAGAGGCGCTATAAGATAAAAAGCTCGCTCTCAAAGTGAAAAAAAAAAAGAAATTCTATTGCTCTACAACTGCATGGACGGCGCGAATTCGAGCCAATGGCAAGGTCGGGCATGGTTATGGCGAAAGCGGATGACGAATGTGCAAACACCGGTCGTGAACGAAAACCTCTCATGAATACGGCCTTTGTTCTTAGCCTGCAATATCGTTGTTTTTTTCAACACCATACCATTGTGACGCAACAAGCGTGATACGGTCGTATATATGAGTTCGCGGACAGAAATGAGATGATCTGCCCGGGAAAAGCGCCGAATCTATAGGGGACGCTCGATGGAAAGTTTTGTGAGGCTTTGGGCGAGGCTCGTTCTACCGCGCAGTCAGGGATCGTTTATGCTAATGCTTTCAAATTGTTGTCCACGTGTCACCAGGTATGATGCTCTGAGAAGATTCAAGTGGACTTGCACAGTGCATATATATATATATATATATATATATATATATATATATATATATATATATATATATATATATATATATATATATATATATATATATATATATATATATATATATATATATATATATATGTGTGTGTGTGTGGAAATGAGTGATGGCCTCCTACCAAGGACAATAAAATTTGTAAGTGCACCATCAGGCAAAGAAAAAACAATAGCAAAAATAACCAAGCAGGTTTCAGCGGTTCGTCTCTGACTGCATTTACGTAGGCATTCGCAGGCTCTCACAGCGGGCACTGATATTTGCATACTTGTTCTTTTCAGTGCTATCGTTTCAAAAAACATCTTTTTTACTATGTGCAAAGAGTTTCTTAGCATCGTAGTGCGAACCGTACACCGCGCGAAGCTCACACAACTAACTTTTAAGCAAAGTGAATAGTTCGACTAAAACGTTGCATGGGCAGCACGTTTTAAGAAAAGCGAGAAATTACGAACTCTGTCCAAGTCATAATTTATTAACCACCCTTCGAGCCCAGTTTAAACTGCTTGTTCACAATATATTATCAAAGAGGCTCTCATACTGGTTCTCACATGCCAGTGATAATGTTTGCTTGGTCAAAGGTCGCAATTTTTTTGTTTTTTGTTACACTGCGAACCTCAGAAGTTTGGGTGACGCCAGGGGTTTTTTGTGCATCGTGCATCCAACTTCACTGACTCCTATCTTCATATAGTTACGGTCATGAATGAATCTTTTTTTTTTTCTCTCCTACAATAACTTTTCCCATAGATGCACAAAGCTACAGAGACTATACATAATGTAGACAGAGAAGTTAGCCATATACCACATGTCCGATGGGATGTCATGTGCTGTTGAAGAGAAAAAAACGTGGAGGAGCAAGGAAGTCACGAATGAATAGGAGACTGAACATCGGTATTTTTACACCCTTTAACGAGGCGCCACGCAGAGGTCTCTTCATCTCCTACACTATAACGTAGAGCACAAAATCCGGGCACATTAGCACGCAACGTCCCACAGTGCGCTGTCATAATTTGTCGCTCTATTGGATCGATTTTAGGTAACACAGCAGCGTGTTCACAACCACTCGTGCCAATGTTAGTCTCAGCCCATGTCTTATTATTCTGGTTAACAATTCGTGGGTACTTGTTCAGATCTGGTCTAATAAAAAAGGAGGGCATGCAGTGACGTCATGTATAAAAACAAACAGCGATGCAGGTGCTGTAATGATGTGCCACTGTGCTGGCTGTAGATAGATAGGTGGTGTGTCACGTCCCATAACCACCATACGGTTATGAGAGACGCCGTCGTTGAGGGCTCCGGAAAATTTGACCACCTGCGGTACTTTCACGTGCACCCAAATCGGAGCACACGGGCCTACAGCATTTTCGCCTCCATCGAAAGCGAAGCCGCCGCAGCCGGGATTCGATCCCGTGACCTGCGGGTCAGCAGCCGTGTGCCTTAGCCACTAGACCACCGCGGCGGGGCTGTGATGGCTGTAGCTGGTCATCTCCTCCGAAAATGGCAGCCACGGTCGTTTAAGCTTGATTGATTGATTGATTGATTGATTGATTGATTGATTGATTTGTTGATTGATTGATTGATTGATTGATTGATTGATTGATTGATTGATTGATTGATTGATTGATTGTAAAGAATACGTGTACAGCTGTTTCGGCAGCCATGACCACTATATATGGTATAACGGTTCATCGCCGATCCCTCAACCATCTAGACGCCTTTCGAACATGCAATTCAGAGAGGATAGCGAAACAATTCAAACAAAGAAGGCAAGAAAAAAAGAAGGGTGCAACTTGACACGGCAATGGCGTCATGCGGCGCAAGCTCTTGCCGCTGCCGCGCTCAAGCCTCGAAGAGGCATGGAGTAATCTAGTACTTAAGAGCCCGGCGAGCGAAGTCCTGCCGAGACCATCTGCGTGCCTCGTGTGTTTTGCCGGTTCTTCCAGCGGAGTACGCAAGGCATCGCGCAGCGCATTTCAAGCCACACCCCGCGGCGGCACGAAAAAAAATTGTCGCGCCGCCAGTGAGTGGATTGAGCTTGGACTTATCCCGCCGCTGACGACGCGGTACCCTGTTAATCCGCCGTGCTGCATAGAAAAAGAAAGTTTGCGAAAACAACGACGAAGGAGAGAGCCAATCAGAGAGCGGCAAGCACTGTCGCGATCGGCCACGCTTTTGGCAGTCGATGTCTACGCCTGTCTGCGCCGTTTGCCGCATACTTGCTTATTTGGAAGGAAGCGAGCAGAGGAGGTAAAGGAGGCAACAGGCGCGGGTGTGTACGCCTAAACCGGTGCCAACCCTGCTTCTTCTGTTCGTGAGGATATGTGTGACGACGTGGTGTTGACAGGGAGTTTCGTGAGCTATGTGGTCCACTGTTTCTTTCTTTGACTATAGGAATATTGAATACCCCTCACCCAAAATTCGGTGCTTCTTCTTTCGCTTGACAGCATAAGCCGGCAAAAAAAAAAAAAAAAGGGGGGGGGGGGGGGAGCTCACTCGGACTCAGTCAAAAAATATATTTAGTGTTTGGGACTCACACGGTCTGGCTCAACAGACCTTTCCTCAACCGAACCACCCGAACTCAATTCACGAAATGTTTTCTCAATCAGATTCACTGGGACTCGAGCTCGCCTAAATATTACTGTCCCGGACTCACTCACACTCACAACTCAAGCTGGCGGTTCGATCTCACTCTGAATGAGTAGACACGTGAGCGAGTTTGCCGACCTATGCTCTTTAACTGAAATGAACTTCTTCGTATCTATCTATCTATCTATCTATCTATCTATCTATCTATCTATCTATCTATCTATCTATCTATCTATCTATCTATCTATCTATCTATCTATTTATCTATCTATCTATTTATCTATCTATCTGTCTGTCTGTCTGTCTGTCTGTCTGTCTGTCTGTCTGTCTGTCTGTTCCTGAAACTCTAATTAACCACCGGTAAAAATACGATTCAAAGCCCACGTCTATACTGTGCAGTTTTTGGTTGCCGCAGTGCAGGCTACCAATAGAAGACAAGAAATAGCGAGTCCCCATAAAATTTTCTGCATATGTGCTCGTCCCTTCGCCGCCTTGTAAACCCTACAATTTTGCCACAGATAGGAGCTAGTGCAGCGATAACAGGCGATACTAAATGTGAACTTTTTACCCCTACACTTGTTCCCTAGCGCGTTCTTCACTACACTCGTGATTTTTTTTTTTTTCGCAGCCGTGCACGTACCACTTAGCCGTGGGCAGCAAAGACTGCCACAGGGAGTTACAGTCGATTTTTTATATCGAAAGAAAGCTCGACTGTAAGGAAGGTATAGTTTGACGAACAAATGAATCTTTTAATGCCTTTTTTTTTTAGATATGTGTTTCCGGGGCTTCCGAATCACTCAATTTTTTTTCATTCATTCATTCGATTAGTAGGTGCTGCATAACACGTATAAATTTATTTAAGCAGTACACTGCGGCGCATCACTAACAACAAGAAGTGGAACTTCAATTTTTATGTGCCAAAACCACGACGTGATTGGGAGCCACGCTGTAGTTGAGACCTGCAGAAACTTCGACCACGTGGAATACCTTATATATAGCGTGCACCGAAGTCGAAGTACACGGGCATACCTCCTCCACCGAGAAGCGACTGCCGCGGCTGTTGAGTTACTCACACGTGGATGCCTTGCGACATAATGCATTTCTTCCGCTCGCACCAGACAGCAATACGCAGAAGTTCATAGCGGGTCCTTAGAAACGCTACTCTTTTAGAGCTACGCCGCGGGCCTACGTGGCGACACTTTTGATCGAAAAGCTCTCGCTGCCGAAGCATCAGATTTCTTGCAATCCGAGAATCTGAAGGGGGAGATCACAAGAACCCGTACGCGAAATAGCTTTATCTGAAAGTAACGATTTCGAAACGCCAACTTTCTTTAACGTCACGTTAGAACGTCGCCGCAGTCGTGCCTACACCACAAGGAGAGCTCAGATTGTGTCGTGTAGAATGAAAAATTTACTTTTAGAAAGACAGATATGGAAAAGCAGTCAAGTTAACCAAGCCCGAATTTCGACAGTGGCTCCTATGTTCGGGAGAACTAAGAAAAGTCGCTTTTGCTGGTTACGCTCACATTGTAGCAATATATGTCTATACATCAGTGCTCCCTGCGCGAAGAATGTGGAAATGCGGCAGCGGTAACTCTTGCAAGCAAGTATGTATCGCAAATCAGTGTGAACTGCGTTCGATCCCTTCTTACCTGTCTGAAACAGTCAGTCGTTTAAGAGCAGCGATATTGCCAAAAAGTCAGTACTTCCTTTCAAACATGATACGAATTCTATCGCTATATATATACGTAGATTGTGAAGAGTCTAGCTTCGGTTGCCGTATAGAATTAGGGGGAAATAACTATACGCTTCCAAAAAACTGTTTATTGGTGACGTTTCGATCGGGGACCGATCTTCATCAGATGGTGAAGATGATAAATATCGGTCTCCGATCGAAACGTCACCAATAAGCAGTTTTTCGATTAGAAGTGTAGAGTTATATATATATATATATATATATATATATATATATATATATATATATATATATATATATATATATATATATATATATATATATATATATATATATATATATATATATATATATATATATATATATTCCTTTGAAGTTATCGCCTTAACTATGAGGCGAACTGCGGGTAGAGGGAGCTCTGTAAATTTTAGCCATATATGTATCTCCCTGTAAACGGGCTTCTAGCACTACACCTCCGTCGAAATAAGCTCCCGCCGCTGCTGGGATGGAACCCGTGATTTCAGGGTCAGCAGCCGACACCTCTCAGATGTTAGCACGCGCGTGTACTCCGCCTCGTATGAGCTGAATTAACCTCGGGGAACGAATAGGGACGTACTAGACAGACAGACACCGATGGACAACACTACGACCGTCCATCGCCGACCTGTTCAATTCCACAGCGACCCAGTTTGACATCAAGCAGTGACTCACCCATACCTCTCGCGTGTTATACGCAATCGGTTATTTTTCACGCTGTCAACGAATGCGTCCTGCAATGCCTTGTACTATGTAGTACTTCCAGGAATTCGCGCTGTACATGTTCCTATCGGGCATCGCCCTGTCTTCTTTTTTTTATTCTTTGAACACATGCGTGTTTTCGCGATGCTATCGTGCGCAACGGCCATGAAGGCACTGAACTTTGGTTTGGTAGTGTTGTGTACTCTGTTGAATTCAACTGGTTATTTTCTTTCGAAAAATGATACGTTCTTGCACGAGGTGGCATACGATTTTATTTCAACCGTGGTGTCTGATATGATATAACTGGCAGCAAAAGTGAATAGTAGTATACAATTCATGACAGTCTTGCACAATGTATACAATATTAAAGGCACGGAAATCATCAAAATAACAATGATTGGAAAGCTCCAACGACCTTGGCGACATTCACAGTACACACCTTATATCTCAGATATACCCTCACTGTCGTCATTTGTAAGATGAAAGTTACGGGGAACGCTGGACATTCTGCCCTATCACGCGTTCTTTTACTGCGAGTGTTTGCATGAAGTTGATAGTTCTCTTTCTTGATTTTATGGTGATGTACTTACATTCAGCTTATATTTAGTGTTGTTTTCTTTCAACCTCACTGCTGTCCCATTATTTACGAATCAATATGTAGGCTTAGTAAGGAAACAGTTTTTACCTGTTTCATTTTGCTTCAACTGGGTAGCATTTTACATTGTTATGTAGACGAGCCAGAACGATTGTTATTATTATTATTATTTTTATTATTATTATTATTATTATTATTATTATTATTATTATTATTATTATTATTATTATTATTATTATTATTATTATTATTATTATTATTATTATTATTATTATTATTATTATTATTATTGTTATAATTATTATTATTATTATTATTATTATTATTATTATTATTATTATTATTATTATTATTATTATTATTATTATTATTTCATGTGCTATATACCTAATTGCGTCACGGGTTTCGGTTTATTATATACTAAACTTTCTTATCCACAAAAACGACACCACTATCTCACGTGAGATGACAGCGGATGTTCAGACCTTATGTATGGTCTACAGTAATTTTACAAAGACCGACCGATCTCTTCAAAATACTATTTCACTACGACAATGCCACATTCTAAGGACGCGCAAAAATCGCAATGCCACCGTTTTCAGATCACGGACAACTTTTTTTTTTTCGTGTGCTGGTGCCGCTACACCTTGAAAATGTTGAGCTTGTGTTTCATAACGTGCAAACACGCCGTGGACATCGTGTGTCAGAGGAGTTAACCCGCTTGTGACTTCATTGTGGGCCAGGCACACAAAATATGCAGAATGTTATCTTTTTCCGGCCTTCTTTTCACGCAGGATGTGAGCCGGACACAAAGAAAAAGAAAGGCGGGGAGGTTAAGCAGGTTGTGTGCGGTTTGCTACGCTTACAAGGGAGAACTAGGAAGAGGACAAGAATAGGGAAAGCAAGAAGGGAGAAAGAAAAATACGCCAGTGTTCTCCGCGCACGCCTAGACGGTCAGAACGGAGAAATATTTGAGATCGCGGTTCCTGAGCGGTTTTCAAAAGCAGACTGGAATCCGAGATGCTTAAAAAGGTTTGCAAGGACTCGTTCCAGGAAATCTAGGACTTGCAGGGCGCATTGAACTGATAGAGTTGTCATTCTGGTGAGGGGGGTGCGGTACACAACCAAAACTTGTATATGTTTTCTAACGAAACCGGGCCATCCATCATATAGCAACGACGAATGCTCCACCAACTCTTTCTCTTCCTTCTTTGCAGATGTGGAGATGAGCCATGGGCAGGCGAGTGGTGCCGACTACGACTACCTCATCAAGTTCCTGGCGCTGGGCGACTCCGGCGTGGGGAAGACCAGCTTCCTCTACCAGTACACCAACTCGACATTCAACAGCAAGTTCATCTCCACCGTGGGCATCGACTTCCGAGAGAAGAGAATCGTACGTGTTTCGCTTCCTGTATATAAACGCTTCGTAGCTACGTTGCATGGGGCACTCCGGTATGTCTTAGTGAGACTGCATAGATCAAATATAGTTGCCGAAAAGCCTATTAGGCACTCGCTTCGTATCCTATAGAGCTTTCTCTCTCTCTCACCTTCCTTCATTCGTTTCTATTGTTACAAAAACTGAAATTGAACGCATGTTTTGGCTAAACTGAACGCAGCAGCGAAGACCACGTCCTAGCTACGTCTTAGATACCACTCGGTTTTGGGTTCTGGCTGCGCGATAAGATATACGTGACGCCAGCGCAAGCCTTCTCGCCGTGCGCGTACTGCAGAAACCCGCCTGTTGCCTTCTTCATTATTCACCGGAAAAGCAACGGAAGGGGAGCACAAATTCGGTCAAAAATAGCAATTGTTTTATTCATAAAGTTGACGGTGCAGCCATCCAGAAAAAGAAATTCTGGCGTTATTCGTTTGCGAAAGCGTTTGTTTTCGTTCGTTTTTTCAAAGTGGGATGTTCGCCAGCGGCGGTGCCAGGAGTACCCGCGGCTACGGCCGTCCGTTGACGCGTGTGTTGTGTGTCCGGAGGCCCGTTGGAAAAGATGCGGGTGCAGGGGTGTTCAAACCGCTGCATTGTTGTTTCTTTCTGTGTTTTTTTCTTCTTTTTTAATAATAAACACGCTTGTCGCATGAATTTTTCGCTACATACAGAAATTCATGGAAGATGAAGGCCTGAAGTAAGTGTTGACAAATCATTGAGTAGGTAATGTGGCTAGAAAGCCAATGTTTTAAGCACAGTACTGAAGACAAGTCTCTTTCTCTCACTCTGTGTCTGTCTGTCTGTCTGTCTGTCTGTCTGTCTGTCTGTCTGTCTGTCTGTCTGTCTGTCTGTCTGTCTGTCTGTCTGTCTGTCTGTCTGTCTAGCTATCTATCTATCTATCTATCACACACACACACACACACACACACACACACACACACACAAGCGCGCGTGCCTGTGTGAATGCTAAAAGGCAGGATGTGAGCCGGACACTAGCCTTTAGCATCCGCAGGGAACGCACGACCTAAATTCCTTCAACCATTACCCTATAGATTCGACGTGTCTATATATTTTCTTGCTCGCGTACCGTCTTTACTTCTACGCGCAGTAATGAATACGTAAGCGCGTCCATCCACCATTAAAAGCCTTCCGCTATAAGTACACCGCATCTTGAAGCATCCTCTTTCGCACAGCAATATATCGAGGCAAACGAAAGTGCAGAACTCTATATGACACAAAGCCAGAGAGCCCAGCGATGGGTGCCCCGTTTATATATATGGAGCGCACATAGTGTAAACACGTATTCCAAGAAGCCGCCGCTCGTCCTTTTATTTTGGTCCCCTGTCCGATACAGCGAAGTATTATACCGTGCTCATATATTCATGCGTAATTGACAGCGTCAACAGCCGTGCGGGCTTTTCTACGTTCGGCGCTCTTCGCTAGGAGTGAGGCGCAATCGGCCTAACCTTTCACACCGTGATAGAGAGATGAAATATGTAGCTGATTAGAATTGCATGCCAAGGTGAGGACCTTCTTTATTTCTTTTTGACATATCAGGGTAATGCGAGAGGGCCTTGCATAATTGGTTTAAAAAAAAATCGCAGCTCCGCTTAGCGACCGGTTATGAAATTTTCCACCAGAAGAGCTAGAACAGTAAAATAGAAGAAACGAAAGAGAAAGAATGCGCGACAAGCACTTAAGACTGTTATATAAAGCAGAGAAGCCCTTTATTTCAATCGACACGTGAATGCTTCTTTCTCGGTGCTATATGTCTGGAAGGGCTTTGAGGGCCCGTGCCCATGGGTCGAAAATAATTCTTGTATCCGAGTGTCTAGTCTGATTTCAAGTACCAGCGCAAACTGACAATTCCTTTCTTGTCGGCACTGGAAGTTTTCAAACGTGTTACCTGATATTGCGACAGAGTCTTAGATTTTTGTAGAAGTGCAGCGACGACCATGCCTTCATATCCAGGCAACACACAAATGTGACAACGAAAAATGACGAGTCGGTTCGATGAAACATCATATAACCACATCATAAACAGCTGATCGCCGACAGGCCCGCGATATCGGAAAACGGTGCGGTATAAATTCGCATGTGGGCGGTGCTGCACCTTTAAAGGCCACACTTGTATGCGCTCACCGGCGCCGCGTTTGTCGCGTATACGGCGCCGCCACCGAAACCTGCAAGCGTGTTTCAAAAAACGCAATATTGGCATTCTGCGCCGCACTGCAAATATCTTATGGCAAACATCTTGCTAAAAGCGTGCAGAACTGCCGAACCGAAGCATGCAGAGGGCTTGAGAATGCGCGCACCTGCTAGACGCCCATGCTATATACTGTCGCAATCGGATGAACTCGCGATCAAAGCACATTAGCCGTCAGTGTGCTATATTTTGCACCGTCGAAATTCGATTGGGCAATCTTTCTGGGAAGTGCGCGAATACTCAGCGTGCGTGCACGCACAAGCCGTTGCACCGTTCTTTGCTGCACTCTTGCACATCGTCATGTGCACGCGAGCCTGGACTCTTATACATGCACCCTGCAGCGCTCTATACGGTGTAGAACATGCTTCAGCGTGTCCTGTGCTCTAGATTACGCCGAGATGTTCGGTACTATTGTCCATGATCAGCTTACTTGGAAGTGCTTTTTTTAGGCTGCTTTAGAATAGCGTACGCTAAATTAGTGTTATTGTTTAATTTATTTCAGACGCGGAGTGGGTCTTGGATGGCAAGACATTGTCTGCCTGACTAAGGCTTTGTCAACCATACATTACTCCAGACAGCACAGAACACAAGGGCATACATAAAGTTTCTGCAAAAAAGTTGCAAAAATAAAATTGTTACATGTAAACGAAAAAAAACAAGAGAATAAGAAAGAAATTTCCAAGAACTAAGAGTTTAGTGTACAACAATTCAATTTGTAATAACAATAGGCCCGTGTACTCAGATTTGGGTGCACGTTAAAGAACCCCCAGGTGGTCAAAATTTCCGGAGCCCTCCCCTACGGCGTCTCTCATAATCAAATGGTGGTTTTGGGACGTTAAACCCCACAAATCAATCAATTTGTAATAACAAAAAAGTTCGCACGCACAATGTCACACTAACAATATGACCACCTCGATAAATAAATATGCATGCACCACCGAACCATAACGATATGTTCAGCAGAGTAGACCTAGAAATAAATGCAGTCAGTATTCAGTCAGCAATAAGCAATGAAATCGGTGAGATTTTAAATGCAGTGGAAAAATCTCTTTTGCATGAACAGCGAAATGGTTTAGTTATATAGCTGTAGGTACAAAACTACAGCCGACAAACAGGTGGGCAAACTAATAATGATTCGGGTTTTATGTCTCAAAATCACCATCTGGTTATGAGGGACGCCGTGAAGGCTAATTGACAACGACTAATTTTAATTAGAATGACAAATTATTCAAAAGCGACCAATTTTGAGCATGAAACAAGAATACGTATCCTAAACTAAAATAGTGAGAAAAAGAATACGTAGCGATGTGCACGGGACAAAAAATTTATTATGTAAAAGTGTAACGTAGAGTGGATGTACATTGGGATATTCATTATTTTTAGAAAAGAACACTACAAAGCATTGTTTTTGAACTTGCAGTGAGAGGTGAGTAGGCCCGGACTGAAAAACATGTTCAACTACACAACAGCATTAAAAGAGAGAAAAATCTTTATTGAAAAGCAGAGGACTTAGCCAGCGTAAGCAAATCGCTATTTCGCTACACAACAGCATTAATGGCTAATGGTGACTGGAGTTGGGTAGCTATTATTTGTTGACTGCTTGCTAATCAAGCTTAACTCATATATGCCCAGTGCCCTACTTGTAGGACGCTGAAACTTTCCAGTGTAACTCGAATGTTTTGTTTTTGTTTTGTTTTTGTTTTTGTAAAAAAGGTAGCACTAGTTATGATGTGTTTATATTGCCCTTTCCTCGTCACATGCAAGTCTAGGTGATAGCTTGCAATCACAAAATGGCTATTTCGCATGCGACTAGCGGAGCGTCATACCGCGAAAAATATATATAAGTAAGATAGAGTCGAATTGTTCTCGATATTGCTAATATTTTTTGTTGGTTGTTTGTCAGTTATTTGGTGTGCAATAACTTTCGCATGTCAGTGATAGGCGCTAATGGTTTTTTTTTGTTTTTTTTTTTGTACACGGTTTGTCAAACATGGGTGTCTTACATATAGGACGGCTCCAAAACCATTGTTTGAAAGAGTTGCTTTTAACAAAAGCCTTATTCTGTTTTCTGGGGTCGTAGAAGCAGTCATTTTGGTGAAATAAATTAGATTTGATGATTTTCCTAAGTTTGGGTATATATGGGCTGATAAACATTACTGTGGGTTAAATTCAGTTAATGTTAGTTATTTGTTTTTGTAACAATGTTTTGTAACCCACCGATATTCCACCCGTACATCGGCGTCTATAGACCGGGTGCACTCTTGTACGGGGAGGTCACTATCGATTGCTTCCCGACGCAGCGCGAAGAATTTCTCTCCGCGGTGAGCGCGATCTCCGGCATGCCGCCATCGTCATGCCGTAATTGAGAATTGTTGCGCGCGGCCGTATGCGAACCTGCCCAGAGGGACTTGCGAATCGTGCCAGAGCGCCTCGTCCTGCGTAGCATTCCTGTGCAAGCGCTGGGCGACATCTTCAAAGCACAACGCCGCTCAGTTTACGTCGTTCGTTGTAGATTACTTTGGACTCTTGAAACGTTCATTGTTCACATTGTGGTTGAGGGCCCTTTCTTCTATACTGGCCGCGTTGTGTTTTCGACACCGCAAACGACCCATGTTTTCCGAGCAAACAAACAAACAAATAAACACACACACACACACAGGATCTTGTGCATTCACCTAAGACAACTCGAGGGTGAAGGTCCTCTTTTTCTCCTTCTTCTTCTCGGCAGATGTGCATAAGGCAGTCTTTGCTTTATTTTCTTTGTGTCGCGTGCTCTCCGATTTTGTTCGCCTCCAAAAGGACGAAGCTACAACGGCATAGTGTCGTTACGTCATATGACGTAATGGCGGCGTCACAAAATATTAGCTATCTGTTACGTCGTGACGACGTCTTGTGGTAACATCATCACGCGATGATGTCTTTTTTGCATCACTCGTCTCCAACGCCGCGGGACGGTCGCCGCCGACGGTCAAGTTTCCCGTTTGATGAACCGGTATCTGAGGCTTTCGCCTTTCAAAATTCATCAGCCATATTTTACTGTTTCAATGTGGATGACCAGCGTAGCTGTGTAGCACGTGGTTTTATTCATTTATTTAATCAATTTGTTTGTTTGTTTGTTTGTTTGTTTGTTTTACTTTTTCTCTTTGTTTTGAGTGGAGCAGCGGTGAGTAATGAAGTTCACCCAATTTCTGTGGCTCATATATCCCCTAGGCGTTTTCTGTTGAATAGGTAATGGTTTAAGTGACGAGAATCAAGGTCAAGCAAGCAAGTAACTGTTTGCAGAATTACGAATGGCCTGTCTACACGTAGCTTTGCTGTAAAGATAAAATACGCATTTCTCCAGCAGTTAAATACAAATGCCATCGCTTACAATATGTGCCCCAACAGCGTGTGCGTTGCCGAATGGTGATCCCATGATGTACGGATATTGCAACAAACGAAAATTCGGACGTCTATTTATATATATATATATATATATATATATATATATATATATATATATATATATATATATATATATATATATATATATATATATATATATATATATATTGCATTATGCAAAAGTGAACTGTTCCGTTCAAACCAATGACGGTGTTATTGACGCAGGACTGAAGCTGACTGGTATTAAAAGCACAACCTTTTGGCATGTGCACTTTTAAAGTACCAGTATTTCACCTATTCTGAAGCACTATAGTGTAAAGCACTGGTTTAAAAAATGCGAAGTCATGCTATACGAGAAAGTACATTGTCGTTCCAGTTAACTAGTTTGCGCACTTAATTTTTATGTCCCTCGAAATCACATTGACATCGGGCTGAATTCGTTGCGTTCCTTCACAGCCTACAGCGTCATACCGCGGGATATGGCTATAGGACAAACGATACTCGCTGTCGCAAGTAAGTGGCAGGTCGTCCTCAGCTTTCGTTGCACCTCGCAGACGTACCGTTCGCCCGAGGGTGGCGGCCGCAGCCAGCGCATCTACCTGCAGCTGTGGGACACGGCCGGCCAGGAGAAGTTCCGCAGCCTGACCACGGCCTTCTTTCGGGATGCCATGGGCTTCCTCGTGCTCTTCGACCTCACTAGCGAACAGTCCTTTCTCAGGTATGCATGGGGACGTATGGACCACGCGTCCAGTCTATATCCTGCCATCATGGGCTTCGGCAGGGAGTTGCAAAAGGGGCAGTTCCCCTCAAGCCTCGCCAGCTTGCGTGAGAGTACGTACCCTGCACGCAAGCTACGCAAGTGCTCTCCCCTTCCCCGAGCCGCGATGCGACATGGGTTTGCACCCCTCAAGACAACGTCCTGTCGATGCTCGTGCCTGCCATGCCACGTTCGGACGGTGTACGAAATGTCATGCTCTGAATGGCGAGAGATCTTAACCTTTCCAGGAATCCGGCATCGGTTGACATGCTGACTATATTTGAGCAGTCCGATCATGTGAATCTTAGCTTTACGAATTCAAGGACATACCTGTGCACCCTCGTGAGCTCGTCAGATTAGCCCACTTCGGAGTTAGTAGCGGTTTGGCGAGAGTTATTTGGTACGTGCCTGGTACCCCTACAATAGAAAGCCTGCCATGGCGGTCTTGTGGTTATAGTGCTAGACTGCCGATCCGCAGGTCGTGGGATCGAATCCCTACCGCGGCGGCCGCATTTTCGAAGTTTGCCGAAATGTTCGAGGCCCACGTTAAAAAGCCTCTCCCCTGGTGGTCGAAATTACCGTAGCCGTCCACTGTGGCTTCTCTCATTATTATATCCCAGTTTGAGACATTATGCCCTAGATATTATCATTATTACCACAACTAGAATATTTCCACTCACCACAACTATCTCGATCTCCTCGTCAGTGACCTCCTTTTTCCCTGTTGTGAAATAATATCATCTCTCTCGCGTAGCATCCGTTCGTGGCTCGAGCAGCTGCGCACGCACGCGTACTGCGAGAACCCGGACGTGGTTCTGTGCGGCAACAAGGCGGACTTGGAAGAAGGACGCGCCGTGACCGAGGAGCGAGCGAGGGCCGAGGCCGCCAAGCACGGCTTCCCGTACTTCGAGACGAGCGCCGCCACGGGACACAACGTGGGGCGCGCCGTGGACGCGCTGCTGGAGCTCGTCATGCGACGAATCCAGCAGACCGTCGACCGCGGAGGGCAGGCGCTGCCGCACCACACGGGCCCGCGCTCCCCGCTCAGCGACGGAGACCCCCTGCGAAGGGCCCCCGGAGAAGACCCGCTGCCGCCGACCCACAACGGCTGCACCTGCTAGTGTTAGGCTGCATGGTCAGTATTCGAAGCCATTGCTATACTGTATCTGTGGCAGAGTAACTGGTACTTTGGCATCATGGTTGTTCTTGGGGGGCAAGCGCTATAGTGAACAATGGCTAAAGGAAGGAACACGGACACACAGAAGGAAGCACTTCCACAATGGCTGCACCTGCTAGTGTTAGGCTGCATGGTCAGTATTCGAAGCCATCTACTGTATCTGTGGCAAAGTAACTGGTACTTTGGCATCATGGTTGTTCTTGAAGGGCAAGCGCTATAGTGAACACTGGCTAAAGGAAGGAACACGGACACACATAAGGAAGCACTTCCACAACGGCTGCACCTGCTAGTGTTAGGCTGCATGGTCAGTACTCGAAGCCATTGCTATACTGTATCTGTGGCAAGGTAACTGGTACTTTGGCATCATGGTTGTTCTTGGAGGGCAAGCGCTATAGTGAACACTGGCTAAACGAAGGAACACGGACACACAGAAGGAAGCACTTCCACAACGGCTGCACCTACTAGTATTAGTCTGCATGGTCAGTACTCGAAGCCATTGCTATACTGCATCTGTGGCAAAGTAACTGGTACTTTTGCATCATGGTTGTTTTTGGAGGGCAAGCGCTGTAGCGAACACTGGCTCAAGGAAGGAACACAGACACACAGACCGTGTGTATGTGTGCCTTCCTTCAATCCGTGTTGACTAGTGCTCCAACCTTCCAAGAATGAATTCCCAATTCGCCCAAGAGACAGCATGCACTCTGTATCGTGAATCGATCTTCGCAGAGCTGTAGCCGAATTCACAAAAGGTTCGAAATCGTCAATTGTTTTGTCATTGGCCAGCCGGTTTCACAATAGATATGCCAGTCTCAAGATTGGTTGAATGATACGTAGGATGTGGATACGATCTTACAAAACATTTCTCGCATAAGAATTCAAGAGGGCTGCTTGTTGGGGCGGCTGTTCTAAACTCCAAGAAGGCCATTAAAACGTCAAAAAAGGAAAACATCTATCGTTAGAGGCCTGCTGTACTGACTTTAACATAACCAGCTTATTTTTAGAGGCGAATCACCTTAAGCCAGCACAATGACCCTTCGTTCATAAACCGCCGCCTGGCGTCTACAGCGGGCATAGAAACTGGAGTTACTCTATCTGCTACCTTTAGGTAGCATATAGAGTAACTCTGATTTTTGTGTCCGCTGTATGTCCGCTCTAGTTTCTATGTCCGCTGTTCCTGTATATGCTACCTAAACGTAGCTTACACAAGAACTCTAATAGAAACTGAAACCTCTGTAAACAACAGAAAGGTTATCAAGAGAACAAACAAAATGAAAAGCTGCAACGGCGGAAAAGCACCGACATTTAAACCCCCATCTCTCAAAGCATATGACAGGACAAAATGCTAACAAGAACAAAACAAAAGGTCACGATTCATTAGCCGATCATCAACATTCACTTCGTGAATATGCATGCTTTCTTTCTTTTTTAATGGCAAGCATTTGTCACCGAGTAGGCAGCTTCCTACAGTCAGCTATAAATTGCTTAAAGTTATACAGATGCTATTGTTATGCTCTCCATATGCATAATATGTCATATTTAGCTTCCAAAGTATCCTAATGTCAGTAGATTATTTTATATGTACATTTATTGGCTTTCCTGATAATCTAGTAGAGGTGTGCGGAATCTAACGTCTGACTTCTCGTTTGTGAGAGCACGGCGTTAGCCTCATCCACGAAGGAGCACCTCCTTCAACGTTGAAACGGAAAGCTATTTATATCTACCACTTAGTGCTGGCGGTGCCTATCTTGGGGAAAATAGTGTGTTTTCAGCATTTCCAACGAGACGGCGCAATGAGCGCGCTCGGCGTAAAGCTCGGCGCCCAGCTTGTGCGATGCACCGATGCGCGCTCATCTCTAAAGCGTTCTTTGCTCCGCGGAGGTGGGGGGGGGGGGGGAGGGAGGAGGGGGCTTATCTGCGCACTTCTCCTGAGGTGGGATAGAATCGCGCGCCTTCGGCTTTCACCGGAACGGTGGCGCTTAGTTGCCGGGCGCACAAAGACCACTTCGCTCGCTGGACAGGCCCAGTTTGTGAAAAGAGCACGCTTTTCAAACACAGCAAAGTAACAATTGAGCCACTTGTTAGTTCGCACTTATATCTGCACCTGTGATTACGTTTCGTGCGTCGTTTTTGTATAAATAGCGCGTTAAGTGTAGAGCTGTAAGCGTTAGCTCTCGTCCTGTGTGTGTTGTTTTCGTGCGCCATTTGTGCGTGGGCAGCGCGCTGTACGTTTAGATCTGCTTGCTGTTCTCAGCGTTACATTCCAAGTTGTTGCTATCGCACTAATTTCTTCGCCCTTGCGGCGAAACAGTGACTTTTTATGCTAATAAATTCAATTCAGTTCGAATCAATTGCATTTGCCCCGCCGCGGCGGTCTAGTGGCTAAGGTACTCGGCTGCTGACCCGCAGGTCACGGATTCGTATCCCGGCTGCGGCGGCTGCATTTCCGATGGAGGCGGAAATGTTGTAGGCCCGTGTGCTCAGATTTGGGTGCACGTTAAAGAACACCAGGTGGTCGAAATTTCCGGAGCCCTCCACTAAGGCGTCTCTCATAATCACATGGTGGTTTTGGGACGTTAAACCCCACATATAAATCAATCGAATCAATTGCATTTAAATTAGAGCACACTCACACTGCTGTCGTTGTAATGAATATCACCTTATCAACTATCTTCCCTACCCGAGCCCCACACCCATCTCGCAGGGAGCGCAGTCTCGATGTTATCGTTATCGCTGGTATTGAATGTCGTTTCATAAACTCCCTCCCCCACTCTGTCCTGACATTCTACCTATTAACCTTATCGTCACTCCCCCTTCACGCAGGGACGATGCCCAGAGACAAGAGACCATACCCTCCCACTGCCGCCAAGCGCCGAAAAACCCTCCTGGCGTCCGGCAGCGTCGGGACCCCCCCGAACCCGACCCGGAGGAGGCACCTTCCTCTCCCACACACTGAAGCGCATGTCTCCCCAGCCCGTGCATTCCGTGCCTGGCGACATCCCGACGAACTGTCTAAATTCGCCGGCGCGGTTGGCTGTGTGCCGCGCAGCGTTATTGTTTACACTGGCCACTTGCGGTCGGGCTTTCTGGACTAAGCTTCACCGGTGATGTTTATTTGTTACGAGAAAGCCGCGGTCTTCTAGTCCCTTTTTTATTTTTATGTGTGTCCTTTTCCTCGTCGCCTTTCTTCGCCAATTGTTTATATACCTGCCCCGTGGAGTTTTCTTCTTTCTTTTTAAGTTGTAGACTGGTTCGAACGCTGTACCAGAGGTGTCTGATATTGGGACTGGCGTCCTTTAAAACTTCTCTGTGACTGCGATCACATTCGCGCGTCTTTGCGAAAGCAAAACAAAAAGCTGTGCTAATTATTCCAACCTCGTGAAATAGTAACGCGAGGTTCGGAGATTGGAGCGTTCAATGTTGTGTTTCTTGACTCCCTAAACTAACTTTGCTGAACGCAACCTTTAATGTTAAGCGGAATCTCCGACAGCCCGCTAAATGCGATCCGTCTCTCATTGCAATTGTGTCGCTTGTGGCCAGCTGTTGATTTATTCACGCGTTCTTAAATATGAACTGTTTGTTGGTAAGCATGCACACTACCTAGATATGTTTCTATTGTATATGTTAAGGGGGACGTTCATAACGTTAGTGACCGCCTGTCTACGGGAGACGATGCAGATATTGCCAATTCGTAATGCCGCGGTAACACTTATTAAGCGGGCCCATAAAGACTATTGCGTTTGGTGCCGCAATGTTGGGCTCTTAAAGTCGTCGTTTTGCAAGTGTAACAGCTAAATGATCGCTACTGCGGTAGATCCCATACACACGAAAACGGATGTACGGAGTCACTTCGCATTTTAAGAACTTGTTATTTGGCGTCACCACGTACAACTGAGAAATAATTCGTGTGAAAGCCCAAGATGGCAGTGCCCATTAATCAAAAAAGAAATTCACTTAGCAGGCGCAAGCAACATGAGCGTCAGCGCATAAGAACGTTAACTGTGGTACAAAATGAACGATCTGTAATTGAAACATTCAGTATATATGCCTATCGTTCTTGCTTGGATAGATTTTCCAACTGCAAATGCTTATAAATATCTCAAACTGGTGGATGAACTGCAAAAGTTTGTTACAACACCGTCTGAATCTCGATTTCGCAAGCGCTACCTGTTTGGAATTTTATTCACTCGCCCATTCTAAATCGTCTTGACAGTGTTCCCGACTGAGCATCGTGCACCAATTGTGATGTCTCCCAAAGCCCATAAGGTGGCACTCACTGACAGAGACCAGATAAATTAGCCAAACAGGAACTCAATATATGGTTGCAACGCGCTTCCTCTTCTACGCATAAAGCTTCTTCATAAAAAAAATGGCGAAAAGCTAGAAGTATGTTGATTACTATCCCGAGAAGCTAATCTTTTAAAAAGGTTCCCTTTCAGCGAACCGTTTCCCCATTGCACGTCAGACTGCGCAAGACGGTAATACACTTGATCCCTTATTGTTCACGATTGTTCAAAATCACAACTTAGGCTCTCTGTTCCAGATTAGGTTCTCGCTTTATATTATATAAGTCGACAGTTCAGGGAAGGAGTGGATAATGTAGAAATAGCTTGGAATATATAAAACATACACATATACAGTGCCAACGCGAATCGTTATACAAAAACAGTGACGCGATATTACGTCACCGATGGACGCCTCAACACATGACCGTGATCAAGACGATCTTTGATGTTGTTTATATATATTCAATATAAGCCTGGACAAGTGCTGACAATCTACCGTGCTAAAAAAAAGATAAAGCAAAAGGGCCAATGCTAGTCATTTTATCCAGCTGTTGAGATATTTTGTTAAGCTATACATCAGCTCCGAAGAGCGCCAAGTTTTGCATACGAATCTATTATATACAACGTTACAGCCGCGGTCGAGGCATAAAGTGCTGTGAGACCAAAAGTGAAATGCGTTTTATAGTTAGGATCGAAGTTATCACTGTGTGTTCACAGTTTGAATGGCGAGTCGTAAGGCTAAGATAATTAGTACCGCCACACATATACGGCAGTTTCGTTTGAGTTAAAAACTATATTGGTGTACAGAGAACCCCCTTTAAGAGAAAATACCGGCAGGCCTCGAGCCATCGCGAGTAAATGTAAAAGAGCTTTCTTGCCAAAGAACACCATTCTTAACGAGTAAATCTATCCGCTTCTTATGTTCTTGTGAATCGTCTTACAGCTGTGTTCCATTCCTGTTTACCGCACTCGCCTAAAATAAACAAAGACCTTGCGTTGAAAGTCTCGGTGGGGCATATTGCTGCTTATGTGAGTATACCAGTGAAGTCGTCGACAGCTGCCGTATTTCGATGGAGGCAGAACGCTGGAGGCCGGTGCAATTAGATTAATGCGCACGTCAAGGAACCACAGGGGGCCGAAATTTCGAGAGTCCTCCGTTACGGCGTTAGGGACTTAGAAAAATTATTATCGAGTCGGCCCACTGCACCATTCGCAACAGTGAAAGCGCGAATTCTTTTGTTTATACTTCGGTGAATCGGAATAGCGATACGCACACGCTTACGAGCAACATGGCGATTTATGTGTCGGATCATGAACGAGGCCTCCGAGGAAGAGCTCCGCGCACGTGACAGCACTATGCCCCACTGTGCCCGACGTCTGCACGTGGATACAGGGTCGTACCGACGACGCCGCCTTTTCTATACATACAACTTCTCTCTACAATCCTCACTGCACTTGCATTGACAGCTCTACATCTTTCCCAGTGTCAGAAAAAAAAAAGGAAAACCCGTGCCTCAAATCGTTCCGACAGTGTGACGCCTGTAAGTGCAGCCTGCAGTGGTGTGACGTCACGCGTTTCTAACTCGCGGTCTCCTCTGTCTGTCCGCGTGAATTAAAAAAAAAAGAAAACGAGGTGCGCAGATTGTCGTCGTCGTTGGTGTGTTTGTGTGTGCACGTGACCGAAGTCGACGGGAAATCACGTGACGTTCGTGCGCGTGCTTGTCGCTGAACCAATCACAGCTCTCTTTGGCGTTGCGGACGCTAAGCAACTCGAAGCGTTCGCTATTCGAGGCCAAAGTTGTAACCGAGTGACGTGCCCGAAGAGGCTGTAAGCGACACGTCGAAGAATACTTTCTGTTATATCTTGTTGAGTGTGAAATAAAACCGAATTGCAAAAAAAAACGAAGGCATTGTGGCTGTCTGAAGCGTTGGGTGCTCCACAACTCTTTCCAAATTGCAACAGCTGCAGCATGTTAACCTATACTGAAAGGGGTGTTGACAGGCTACACGTTAAAGGCAGCAGACGATACGGCCATGCCCAAGATGAGTAGCAACACGTTGCCCTTATTCAAAGTATAGCGCGAACGTTGTAAGACGGTGCTGTTGCAGCGAAAAAAAAATTGGAGAAGTTAACTGTTCCGGTTACTGATATTCTATAAACCAATTTAACGTTTGCTGATGTCACCATTTAGTCTTGCAGCCGCTTCAATCTGGCCGCTGTGTCATAGAGTAACATGGTAACTCTATGGCTGTGTTGCAACTTATTTTTGCGTGACTGTACGTATGTGAAATAGCAGCACGAAACGAGCGTTCTTTTTTTTTTCTTTTTTGTCCACTGAGATTCGCGGTGATGTGCCGCCGCGATGGCCTTGTATTTACGCAGCTCAAGTGCTAACATAAATGACGCGGGTTCGATAACGGCTGTGTGGGTCGCACTATACGATGGAGGCGAAATTCTAGAGGCCCGAAGAGCCCTCCGCTACGCGCCTCCCATATACTGAGTCGCTTTGCGACGTTGAACTCCATCACCACAAAGTCCATATCCAACAAAGATGCCAACCACAATTTGCAACGTACCTGCTGACACAGTTATACATAGCTTACTCCTAATAAGATGGTCCGCTAGAGGGCCGAAGGGAATGGACGTGCGTTGCGTCGGCTGCATGAAATGACCATTTTTTTTTTCACGCGGGAAAGACAGCGGCTGGCTGATAAAGATCTGTGTGTGTTTGCGGGCGTGCTCAGGATCCTGTGGCTACCGTTCTCAAGACTGTAAGTGCATTTTAGAGGATTTTATTGCTTTTTTGTTGTTCGGGCACGTTGTGCGTCTTGCCAACTCCACCGTTCGGCCTATAGCGTCGAGGCGGTCGGAGCGCGGCGTCCGAGGGCTTCATGCGTCGGCTCGCAGAGCGTCTGCGGAGGCGCTATGACGATGGAAGTGACTGTTAACGGTACAGATGCCGATCCAGAAGAATAGGAAAGCTTGGACCGGGTGACCAAAGTGTCGTAACGTGTGGCGGAACTCCAAAAGCGTCAACAGCGAGAACGCGCTGGTGCCGCCGGGGCGGCGTGAATGCGGAGAAGAAGGCAGGACGGTGCCGGCCGGCTACAATGGCGACAATCATGGTATAAGCGGGAGACCCTCACATAAAGCGGCGGGAAAAAAAGGTCGTGGAGAGGTCAGTAGCGTCGCACCTACCGCGTCTTCCGAACGCGGATCACAAGGGTATTATCAGGCCCAAAGTAGGATTGACGCTCACCAAACTCTGGGCACCCGTGATTGGCGGAGCAGTCATCGTGGTAGCAGGCATTTCATGACAGAAAGATCGGGAGGATGACAGGATCATTGTCAATGACAAGCAAGGAACATTGATATACAGCACGTCCAGGGAGGATGATGACAAGATATTGTTGGACCTAAATGTCATAAAGCTCGACGGCAAGGAGTACGAGGTGAAGACATATATGGCTGCGCCCGAAAGCTGTGGCAAAGTAGTTGATTGATTGATATGTGGGGTTTAACGCCCCAAGACCACCATATGATTATGAGAGACGCCGTAGTGGAGGGCTCTGGAAATTTCGACCGTGCACCTGGGGTTCTTTAACGTGCACCGAAATCTGAGCTCATGGGCCTACAACATTTCCGCCTCCATCGGAAATGACGCCGCCGCAGCCGGGACTCGATCCCGCGACCTGCGGGTCAGCAGCCGAGTACCTTAGCCACTAGACCACCATGGCAGGGTTGTGGCAAAGGAGTGGTACGTGGACTTGATATCAGACTCGCTGAGAGGGAATTAGAACTGGCTTTCTCACGCGAAGAGAATCGTCCTATTCTTGGTGTGCGAAGGATGGGCAACTCCACATCGGTAATCATCACCTTTGTTGACGACTACGTGCCGAGTTGAATGATCTGTTTTGGGACGCCGATGAAATGTTTTCCCTACAAGAAGAGATATGAAGTGTTTTACGGGTGCGGTGAGCTGGGACATCGATCCGACGTGTGTAACAGCCCGCACTCAAAATGCAGAGGTTGTGGGGTGGCCTCCCCATCCAAGGACCATGGATGTACGCCGAGGTGCCGCCTGTGTGGCAAGGAACACGTAACCGGAGACAAAAGATGCAAAGAACTTTTCCGGACACCTTATATAGGGAAGAAGCGACAGTGGGAAATGAAGGTTGAAGAAGCGCGGGAGCAAGAAGAACGACGCAAGGCCGAAGCGGACACCCAGCGGCACAGCAGGACAGACGGGGTTCAAGATCGTTCGCGGCGTTAATCTAAGAATCGCAGTGGATCGAGAGGGCGCTCGGAATCCTTTCGCCGATTGCCACCGCTGGAGAAGCGGGGAGTTTCTCACAAGGCACCACATGATGCGTGGTGATTGCGCCCCAGAGAAGTCAAAATCCACTGGACCACAGGTGGGTTGGGTAACTAAGGTCTCCCAGGATGCTAATACAGAGATGATTAATGCTCTTAAAGAGCAAAACGGGATATTACAGGAGCAAAATGCGAAATTACGCAAACAGCTCCGTGAGATTAAGGCACAACTATCAAGTATTCCAGGGCAGGCGCTGGAAACACCTCGGGTAGCAAACCAACGGCCTTTTAAAAAGAAGAAGGCTAAAGAAACCGAACTTGAATAAAATCACGGAGCGAGAATCGAAGAGCTTGAGGTGGAAACAAAGTCATTGCAAAATATGCTTCAAGCTGTACTGGAACAGGTGAAACAAATAGGCAACGCTATTGAGCAGATCAAGGCTGAATTTGCTAGCAGGAACTGACAGATGAAATGGCTATACCAAGCGCTCAAGCTCAAACATGATGGCTCTGCGCCCCTGCAATAACACGATTTGGCAGTAGAACTGTAGGGTTTTATCGCGCAAACATGCGGTTTTACTATCTTTTCTTACCAACGCCGATCGACCGGAGGTTATTGCGATACAGGAGTGTGGAAAAATGCTAAATTAGCGGGTTATAAATCTTTTTCCGGGTCGGGTAATGATACCCAAGTTATGACCTTTATAAAGAGAAACATTACGACATTGCAGCACGAGACGGGGAATTCGCAGATTGACCATGCTTTGGTCAATCTTCGCAAAGACAAGTCTTTTTATCCTGAATGTCCATAGTTTCCCCAAGCAGCGCAAAATCAACTTTGGGGATCTCTTCACTAAAACAATGGTTATTTCAGCAAATGGTCTACGCTTGACTTTGGGTGACTTTAATGCGCATCATACGGCATGGGGTTATAAATTCACGCAGGTTAAGGGCAGAAATTTGTGGAACGAAATTCAACAACATGAGCTGATCCTTATTACGGACCCAATGCAGCCAACGAGGAAAGGAAATAGCGTATCTCAAGATACGACGTCAGGTCTTACCCTGCAGCAGCAGGGCCACCACCGCCACGTGGTGAAATACAGGGTAAGACCTAGGTAGTGATCATAGAATTTCAGAGACTATAGTTGACAACGGCCTACCGGTGATCAATAAGAGAAAAGGTGAAACTACAGATTGAGTGGCCTTTAGCAATATCAGGTTGGTACAGGACCCAATAAATGATATTAACGATTGGAGTAAAGAGGTGATCCAGTTGGTTCAGGACGCTACCGAAGAGATTGACGCTGATTATGAGGAAGCAGTTGATAGACATCTCGTAAGCATGTGGAAGAAAAAGAAAGAGTTAGAGCGAAAAATTAGTCAGAAAAAAGTAGATAGGAATCTCCGAAAGGAAGTTGCTGCACCGAACAGAGAGATCGAAAATTATGCATTGGAACTCGCCAAGCAAAGGTGGGGTAGTATCTTTGATCAGATGGATAGAGAGATTGGCAATGCTAGAACATGGCAGCTACTACGACATCTATTGGACCCAGAGAAAACCAAGTCGAAGGCCCGACGGCAACTTCAAAAGCTTGTGTATATATATGAAGGTCAGACGATGGAATTATTAACGGAGGTTAGGGATCGCTACCTCAGCTGCGCTGGATCTCAAAAGTTCCCCGACTACGCCGGTTCGGAAAACCCCGACCTAGGCAGCCTAATCACGGTTGGAAAAGTAAGGGCTGAAATTAACCGACTTAAAACAAAAACGACTGCCGGTCCGGACAAAATCAACAACAGAATGCTGAGGAATCTTGACGACAGCTCCGTTCGTCAACTTGCAGCTTATATGCAAGAATGCTGGGACAAGGGGGAGATACCGCAAGCTTGGAAAACGGACAATGTGGTCTTCATTCCTAAGCCAGAGAAGAAGCTCAGTCTTGAACATCTCAGACCCATTTCCATCACATCTTGCGTAGGAAAATTGATGGAGCACGTCATCCAAACAAAACTAGGTTAAAGGAAGACGAAAACCTGTACCATGATAGGCTTCAGATCCCACCTATTGACGTGTGATATTATGCTACAGCTGAAGGAAGATTCATTGATTGAATGATATGTGGGGTTCAACGTCCCAACACCACAGCTGAAGGAGGAGATAATAGACAAAAAGACTGTTGACACCAAAGTAATTGTGGGTCCGGACGTCTCCAAGGTGTTTGACAATGTCAAACATGAAGCATTACTTAAGAAAGTGCGCTAAACGTAGGCGTCAAGACATACAACTAAATGTATACGTGAGGGACTTTCTCTCAAATCGCACAGCCACCATCAGCATCGGAGGGCAGTCGCTCGAAAACATTAAATTGGGGAATAAGAAGACAATGGTTAGTACTCTCTCCAACTCTTTTTAATATAGCGATGATTGGACTTCCTGAGCAGTTAGAAGGAATCGAAAACCTACATCACACAATATACCCAGACGATGTGACGCTGTGGATAAACAAGGGTAGTGACGGACATATTGAAAGCACACTTCAGGCGGCTATAGATACTATCGAACAATATCTCGAACAACTAGGGTTGAAATGCTCGGAAGGAAATCAGAGGCTCTTTTTCTACCATCGCAAAAAGGAAAACAAACAATCCCCTCGGAAGGGGTTGTGACATCGCTTTACGAGTCACAATCGGAAGTAGAACCGGAAGGAAAATCATGGAGCGCTTGTGGTTCGAGCCCACGGAGTGTTCTAGACAGACAGCTAACATACCTAAGTCAACTAGGGCGAGACTAAAAATTACACCGCTGCCGAAAAACATGCATCCGGTGTTCCACGAAGGCAGACGCAAAGCTACAGCTGTTACCCCTGCAGGCGAAACTTGAAGGTCGATCTGGCGTGCTTTACACGGACGCTGCAGACTGCGAAAGAAGGGGAGCATACACAGCGGTAGTGGTTCGCGAGAGCGGGGACCTGGTCTCGTGCTAAAAGGGCCGCATATCAACACAGGTAGCCAGGAACAGCTCCACCAGCGATACGATTGTCCCTCACACCATACATTGGTTCCCCGCGCATGTCGGCTCCGTAAACGGCGTTGCACTGAACCCGAACGAGTCGGCCCACTCAGCAGCGCGCGCGCTCACTGACCGCGCTGCTCTCGACCTGGGCGACAAATCCAGTGCCGACGACGTGGGACGTAAAGACACACCTACTACACACAACGAGATTACCAAGTATTACTACATGGAGAGGCGGGCATTCCCAATGCCACATTCAAAACTCAATAGAGCACAGGCCGTCTCGTTGCGCTTACTTCAAACTCATTCGTACCCGTCGTTAGCATACTGTTACAAGCTGCCACTCTAGCGTCGCCAGCGCGAAGTCGGCGACGGGAATGACAGCAGGTTGGTTCGTTCCGTACGCAAGCAGAGACAGTGAAGAGATCAGAGACGTGAGAAAACAAAACAACTTTACTCTAGTAATATTTCAGCACACGGAATCTAATACAACACTTCAATACAATTAACAAAATACATCAACACTTGATACAACTAAAGAAATATATAACAGAAACAATAGATCAGCTTACGAGAGAGAACTATTACAAACTACACAAACTAACAAGAATAGAATTACGCAGGAGAAAGTTCGAAGATATAAACAGGTGAAGGCATACGTGTGATGACCGGCAGCGTTGTGTCCCCGACGATCGGATGCGAGAAGTCGAAGAGAGTTCTGGCACGACTGCGATGTCGGCGGTGTTGCAACGCTGGTGGCTCCGGGAGGCTAGTGCTTGCAGGTGACTTCGAGCAGGTTGAGCTAACTCGAGGCGAAGTCCCGATGTCTACGTTGCAGACGTTAATATCGCGTCACAACTAGACGAACGGCTAAGTTTAGGTGGCCAGCCGATACAGAGCCACACTAAAAACTTCTAGAAGAGATGCTTGTTGATCTGTTTCTACACCATCTTGGTCAGCGACTAGTCTGCCTAGCAGGGCAAATACCTGCGCTTAAATCCCCCTCGTGTCTCGTCGCTCTTTTCCTTGGGGACAAGAGACCTCTACCTGGGTCCAATCATGCGCGTTTAATTGAGGGGAAACTCCGCCCCAAAAATATTTTGACCCCACCCCCTTTTTAATAGGGAGAGGGCCCGCAACTAGCGAGAGTGACAACCTGTCGGGTTGTTGTCATACGGCTTGGCCACCAGAGCGTTTCCCACGCTTTTCTCCGTGGGAACGGTCAACCACTTAGCTCTCAGCCGGGCGTCTTGTAGTCTAATCCTTGTACGGGGTATACCGCGGCCTTCTACGACCTTGCAGACGTCGCCACGGTTATAAAAGGATTAACTGTCGGCGGCGACGTTCTAAGGAGAGCACCCCCATTTTGCACTTATCGGTTCCCTTTCATGTGCCGCCGTTTCTCACGGTCAGTCGGGGAGTACGGCGCCCGTTAATTGCCGTGACGCGGTGTCGCCGAAAATAGCCGTCCGTGACACATACCTAAGCGCAATTTATCCTCACAAATTCCCCGATGCCGCTTGCGGGCAGACCGCTACATTAGCACAAATGCTCTGGGAGTGCGGGTCGCTTGGACCGACTTATAGCAAACCCGAGTGGGATGCGCTTCTGCACAGCCCAGAACTTCAGGACCAAATCCTAGCCGTCCAGTGTGCCCGCGACAGGGCCGTCAGGCTAGACCTGCCGGTCCCCACGTGGGAGTATCCGGGTGACGCGTGGCAACCTCAGCGTCTGCACTGGACCATAATTAAGTTGTTCTCACTCACTCACTCACTCACTCACTCACTCACTCACTCGTGCTGCACCCAGGGGCGGCGCCAGGATGTTTTTACTGGGGGGGCAACCACGAAAAGTGAGTTCCTCCGGGGGGGCAAGCTAGCTCTGCTCCTACTAGGTTTTCAATATATGCTTCCGGGCACTTGGGTGGGCATAGGGGGGGCAGGCGAGAATTTTGGGGGGGCTCCAGCCCACCCTTGCCCCCCCCCCTGGCGCCGCCCCTGGCTGCACCTCTAAGAACACAACCACCATGGAGGCAGAACTTGCGATTGCTTTGGCTATAGCAGAAAAACACACACACACACACGAGTGATCGTTAGCGACTGTAAGTCAGCCATTAAAAACGACCATATGGGCAGGACCTCTGCTAAAGCCGCCAGAATTCTAAGACAAGGACCAGTACCCGCAGAGCTAATCTCACTAGTATGATCCCCGGCCCATCAAGGTCTGAAGGGGAATGAGAAGACGCACGCGATCGCCCGAGGGCTCACCCACCGCCTTCGTTCGAGCAGCCCCTCTCCACAAGAGACGAACTACGAACGTTTCAGGAAATCACCGCGCATTATCAATTCCACCGTGAGATTTATCCAGAAGCAGCTAAACAGCTGAACAAAAAGGAGGAAGTTATGTGGCGAAAATGGCAAACCGGGGTGTTTGCAAACGCTCACCTGTACAGTAAATGGCACCCGGAAGCGTTTAACCTTCCAACCTCTCCCCAGTTCTGTCTGGCGTGCCCCAAGGTACCGTCCTCGGGCCTCTCCTATTCTTGATATATATTAACGACATTCCACTTTCTGTTCAATCTAATATTCGTCTTTTTGCCGACGATTGTGTCCTTTACCGTCCAATACATAACTCTACCGATGTTTCTTCCCTACAGCATGACCTCTTACGCATTCAACAGTGGTGTAACACTTGGCTGATGTCTCTGAATACGAATAAAACATTGCTCATTTCTTTCCATCGTCGCAGAAACTACGCGCCGGCTACTTACACCATCAACAACTGTCCTATAGCTGCTACTAACTCAATCAAATATCTAGGTGTCCATCTTACGAGCGACCTATCATGGGGTGACCACATAGATCACATAGCTTACTCCGCTAACCGTGCCCTTGGTTACGTACGCCGCAACATTTTCATGGCACCACCTTCCGTTAAACTACTCGCTTATATCACCATTGTCAGACCTAAACTTGAATATGCATCTGCCGTCTTTGACCCCCACCAAACAAATCATATTAAAATTCTGGAATCTGTCCAGAACCGAGCAGCCAGATTCATTGCTTCAGATTACTCCCGTTACTCCAGCATCTCCAACCTAAAAAACCAGTTAAAGCTTCCTACCCTCGCTTTTCGTCGTCATATTGCACGTTTGTGCCTTTTTCACAAATTCTTTCATTCAGCCACACGTGACAACCAGCTCATCCAACCAGTCCATCGAGGCCATCGCAGAAGTCATCCAAACGCTGTAATTCCGCCACGTGCTCACACCACATCATTTCAACAGTCATTCTTTTTGCGCACCGCCCGAGACTGGAATGACCTTCCGGAAGAGGCGGCTGTCATCCGGGATTCTGCGCGCTTCAGGAATGCCATACAAGCAGCAGACTCAACTGCATCTTAACCTTTACTTTTGATACCGCCTTTCATCGCCCACCCCTCATGTAAAGTTCCATACGGAACCTTTGAGGATATAATAAATAAAATAAATAAATAAAATAAATAAATAAACCCCAGATGTCCGCACTGCAACAGCTCTGCAGGTTTAGTGCACATGATATGGACCTGTTCATCCTACAATGATTCAAGTAGAAACGTAGAATCCTGGGAGGCCTTATTACACAGCCGCAACGCTGAAAAACAGCGTCATCGGTCTCGTCCTAATCGCCGCGAGTCCCAAAGGATTCCGGCCGATGGCTAAGGGGATGATTGGGGGCAGAGGCCGAAGCCTCCTCCCCCGTCATTCTAGACGGGTGCAAATAAACGTTATTTCTCTCTGTCTCTCTCCTAATAAGCTCTGGGCTAATTCATTTGATCTTTGTGTCTGACGCAAGGTGCTCCGAGCATACAAAGTACGGAATCGAGCTTCTTAGTAGCATAAACATTTACGGGGATTTATACACTGCATTTTAATGCATCGGCGACCATTGATCGCCCCTGCCGAACGTCTGTGTATAGAACAAGGTCATCACTGCATAGATAACCGTTGTTTATTTCAGTTGTGCGTGTGTGTGTGTGTGTGTGTGTGTGTGTGTGTGTGTGTGTGTGTGTGTGTGTGTGTGTGTGTGTGTGTGTGTGCGCGTGCGTGTGTGTGCGCGCGTGCGTGTGTGTGCGCGCGTGCGTGTGCGTGCGCGCGCGCATTTGTGTGTGTGTGTGTGTGTGTGTGCGTGCGTGTGTGTGCGCGCGTGCGTGTGTGTGTGTGTGCGTGTGTGTGTGTGTGCGTGCGTGTGTGTGCGCGCGTGCGTGTGTGTGTGTGTGCGTGTGTGTGTGTGTGTGTGTGTGTGTGTGTGTGTGTGTGCGTGCGTGTGTGTGCGCGCGTGTGTGTGTTTGTGTGTGTGTGTGTGTGTGTGCGCATATATACTATTGTTTATTCTCGCTTTTCAAAAGTTAGTTAATTATGTGTAATAGCCCGCAAAGTGCGAGTTATCGGTCACTTATTGTATTTAAACATGTTCCGTATAAGGCACGTCTACTGGTCCGCCCTTTAGGCGCTGTTGAATGCCGGCGATAACACGTGCCTGCGAAAAAATTACACGTGCCGCGGCGAACACGGGCGAAAGAATGTGACGCCGCAGCTGCTGGCGTGCGCTCGCATGATGACGAAAGCTAAGTAACAATTGGACACGTCTGGAGAGCTGACGTTGATCACACGATTCGCGAATCAACGGGACGGTTTATTTCAACAACACGCGTACTCAGTCTTTCTGACGGGTGGAAAATGTTAATTTGTCTATACGCTCGCTCAATGACACCTGTGACATTTCCGCAGGTCACGCAATAGCACGCAGGACACGTATAACTGCAGCACCTTTTTTTTAGACCTGCAGGAAGGCAAATGCTGCTCTAACATTTGATGGCCGGGCAGTTTCTGCTTAGCCTTCAAGGGCACGGCCGAGAAAACTACACGCATATAATTGCAGAATAGTAGTTAAATATTTATCGGCTCGCGATGGATACGCTTCGCGTTCGATTTGATGTATGGAGAGAGAGAGAGAGAGAGATAACGAAGAAATGGCAGGATGGTTAACAGAACTTCGTCGAGATTGTCACCATTCGCGTCGAGAGGAAACTGAGCAAGTAAGAGAAAAGGAAAGCGTTCGTATATACTGCAGATTATTCGCCTCGATGGTGAGGAGTAGGTATACGCTTGGTAACTGAAGTCACTCGCCTTCAAGTGTTGCGGAAAAGCTCACATGGCGTTCTGAGCTGATGAACTTTGAGTAAATGCCCCCGATTGTTTTCTTTCAATATAACAACTATGGACACTCCCAGCGCGTTTATGCCATCGGTACTGCCCTGAGGCTTTGTATAAAGTCAAAATCAATAACATCTATAGTGGTGCATCGTATGTTCTGTATGCGAATGAAAGATTGTGCGAATCGCGGCTCAAGCAGGCAGGACATGTGGAGGGGAGGATGCGCGGATTTGGCAGAGACTCTTCACTTTGCTCGGTCGCACGCGGTCGCCTTATCTTGAAAGGAATCAGCAGACCGCTCATACCTTTGTAGGTGCGCACCTACAAACGTGTGGTGAGAACCCCTTTTGCCGTGATGTGATCGACAGCATGAAGGTCGCTTCACTCGCATGCAGCTGCTGCGTTCCCTTTCACCGGCAACGCCAGGTTAAATCCATTCTAAATAGGTTAGCTGCTCGCCTTGCTTCGATGATATTGTAACTTGTTCCCATCCAATTCATTGATTTACGCTAGTGGTGAAACTGCGACTTCTTTTGTTGTGAAAAAAAAGGCCGATCATCAAGCATGCTCAAGACGCACTGGGTGACTTCACGTCGTTTGTTAAATCAGGAACAGTTGTATAGTCGCAACGATAAAAGAGCAGCACAAGTGACCGATGCCACAAAATTGCGACACGCGATGCTGTTGTTCAACAACACGCGCCGATAGGAGATTGTCCAACCCATTCCATTTTCCTAAGCAGGGGTGGCTGAAGGTGAACCGGCGGAAAGCAACCCATTTTCTTGTAGGCTCAGTGGAAATCTTAAAAGAAAAACGCTTGTTCATTGCTTCGGCAGTTGTTGTTATGCACATGATTTCTTCTTTCTCTTTTCGCTTGAATTGCGAGCAACCGTATCTTCATCGCAGTTACTCCGAAAGTGCTGTTTGTTGGAGTGATTTCCACCAGCCACTCCAGCTCTGGAATATGGAATCTGCTTGGCACTTTCGATATCATCGGTGTGCTCGGGAAGAACAGCACCGCGTGTTTCAATCTTGCCGCTCTAGCTGCCGGCCACTTGCACCGATCTTTTTTTTCGTTTAGATTGTTAGGTAAACGATAGTCTACAGATGAAGTCTAATCAATGTCAATAAAACGTAATAACTACTAGTCGAGGCACACTGTTTACGGTGCTGCTTCTTTTAGCCACTGTGTTTGAGCGTCGCAGATTTTGAAGGACAAGCTTTATAAGCGACCAGAAATGTCCTTTTTAACATCCTTTTGATCTAGGTTTTGGAAGACGGAAACGAGAAATCGGTTTTTATACAGTGGTTACGAATTTTAAAAAATGCATTGCATATGTAGTTAGTTTGTACATGTTGTCACATAAATCACTTGATTTGCTGCAACTCTGGAACAGCTGCGTAATCGACTCAACCACAGGACGCTCCGACCTCCGCACGAAAGCTCATAACCGTTCAGTTGAATATACAGCCAGAGTGTTTCTAGACACACACGTTTTGTTGAAGTCGGTAACGGTAAAGCTATTAGACGAAAAACAAACAGTGTGATAAATGGCCCTAAGTAATCGCTCTCATACTGCACTGCCAGGACGACATGGTGGCACGAACTATTAATTTCACGTGCGATCGGTATACTCTTGAACCCGATTGCTTTGAACTCGCTCATGGAAAAGCTAAAAAAGCTCATATACCACAGGTTGAATCTTCTGAGTGGTTGAATACAGAGCCTCTGTTCAAGTCATGCAATTTAATTATCACCGCATTTATTGTCCTCTGAGTCGTTGGCGGCGCGAGTACAATGACAAAGCACTGCATACATTAGTATTTCTACATCGAATGATGTAAAATACAAATCCACCAAGCGTACCCATACATTTGCACAGTCTAACTTGTCCCATCGTTGTTTTTTTTTTCAAGTATACTCGAGTGTGACAATGAAGGTTTTCGACGATGATGGACGCTGAAGACCTCTTATGTTGCGTTACAAGTACTGTTTAATGTCTATCTTTACTCCAAGAAAGCGGAGGTCAAAGGTAGACCGATGTAGAGACCCCGTCATCACTTCGTTTTCATTTTTGCACGCGGGGAGTGCGCTGTCCTCCGCTCTCTCTCAGTAGTAAAGAAGCCTCCACGCCTACGCACATGAGGTCAGTATCGTAATTGTGAATGTCATGCATGCGGTGGGTGTCTTCGTTAATGCCGTGACGTAAACAAATTGACCACGGGCTGATCATTCTGAGTATATCGTCAGTGTTGCCGCCAAATAAATCACGCTCGCGGGTTTCACATTCCTGATAAGGTCCCCTGATAAAACAAGCGTTTCGATGGCGACGGTATATTGCCAAGAACGCAAGTGTATCTGCATTTATGGGCACGTTAAAGAGCCTTTCCCCACCGCGCGTTCAAAGATGGGGGATTTGTTTCCTCCTCACCTTGGCTACCCTTCCTGCAGGCGATATCTTATCCTCGCCACGTATTTCCGAAAATAACGTGTACAATTTCCGCACTAAGCCTGTCAAGATTTCGCGCTTGTCGGCTTGCGCAGTCGCCGACAAGCTTGACCTTCGCTTGCGCAGTCGGAAGCACACAAAATGAAGGGCATACAGATTCATTGCGCGCGATCATCAAACGAGACAAGGGTGGGCAATTCCTATCTGATATTTCGCGTACATGGGCCAACCGGGAGTACGAGAAAACTATTGTCCCTGCTTCACGAAGTGCCCCACCGCGGTGGTCTAATGGCTAAGGTACTCGGCTGCTGACCCGCAGGTCGCGGGTTCGAATCCCGGCTGCGGCGGCTGCGTTTCCGATGGAGGCGGAAATGTTGTAGGCCCGTGTGCTCAGATATCCGGGCACGTTAAAGAACCCCAGGCGATCGAAATTTCCGGAGCCCTCCACTACGGCGTCTCTCATTATGATATGGTGGTTTTCGGACGTTAAACCCTACATGTCAATGAATCAATCAATCAAATCAATCAATGCGTCACGAAGTGCGCCAGAAATACGAACGCCGGGAGGGAACAGTGCGCTCGCTTTTCGTATTTTCAGAGCCTCGTGAGGCGCTCATCAAAGAACCATAAATCGTCGAGATTAATTCGGTACCGACCATCCTGGCACGTGCCCCCTAATCCCGCATAGTGGCGTTGATACTTGGATTGTAATCACCATTGTTTCGAAGATGTGACTGTCGCGTATGCAGGCCTTAAAGGCTGTTTACGCTTAATTTGCCACCTATACTTCGCATTAAGAGTCTTCTCCTATTCGCCATTTTTCGTGCATCACTTTCATGGCTCCAAGGCAGGTGTACCTGAGTGTATGTGGCATTGTCGGATGACGCATCGCGTTTTGACCAACGTCATGGCAATGTGCGCATTTGTTCGTTTCCTAGTGACGAACATTGACGTATGTTGAAACTGGTGGACATTCTGTAAAATGTCACATTAGCTCCCACAAGCACGGTGAGTCCATTTCTTGACTTTTATTTATTTTCATTAGGAAAATTGAAGTGACTCGAAAGGGAATTCCGACATCAACGAATCTGTCCCACGTGTCACTACAAAAATTAATTTTTCTTTGCTATAGCTGACAACATCGAAGCAAGGCCAAGGCGAGCAATAACAATAACAGCTTGCCACGCTAAGCGTTCCGCCAGTGTGTACACACCTGTGAGGTGCATGTAACACAGTCGTCCGTCGTTCTAAGACGCATGGTAGGATGTGTACGAGCGTTACCAAATGCTCGTCGCATGCAAAATGATGACACTTGGCAAGTAATAACATTGTAAAACAATTATGGCACATTCCATTTTTATCACAGCCCCGCCGCGGTGGTCTAGTGGCTAAGGTACTCGGCTGCTAACCCGCAGGTTGCGGGATCGAATCCCGGCTGCAGCGGCTGCATTTCCGATGGAGGCGGAAATGTTGTAGGCCCGTGTGCTCAGATTTGGGTGCAAGTTAAAGAACCCCGGGCGGTCGAAATTTTTGGAGCTCTCCACTACGGCGTCTCTCATAATCATATTGTCACGTGCTTGCCCAAGAAAGACGATGACAGTTGTGCATGTGCCACGAAGGACTACGAAATGGACGAAGAAGAAGAACTCGCTTGCGCGTTCTAATTAAAAAGATCGACCACAGGGATGTATGCTCCGCTGTGTTTGACTACATCAACGCAACTAAAAGATTACCATGCTAGTGAACCACTACCTTTTCAGATCTTTAGTTTATAATTCATAGTAATGTCTTTCAAAAACAAAAGATGGTTTGACCGCTTGCTCAGCACACATTTTTGTTTTTCTGGTAGTATTATTTTACGCTACTTTTTCAGATTGGCTTCATTTTTAGTTTAGTTTCATTTAAGTATCCTGCCGCCCGGTTCTTGGCCCATCCCCCTTTGTGGGTAAGCGCCATCCATCACAGGTCATCAGCATCAGCATCAGATCGACCTGCTTCTGGAGGTCGATCTGGAGGTCGATCACGCGCTGCTTCAAGCGTGAGCGAAGAAGGCGATCGTTCCTGCAGTAGTTGGCGCTTTCTATTGCACGGCCTGTGGGAGGGGATTGGCCACACTCATCACCTTTGGTTCTTTATTAGCGGTAGAATTTCTTTTTGCTGATTTTTCAGGAGCCATCAATGCCGGTCTCCGGCCCCGGCCAGGGCTCGCCCTGGTCGGCCAGTCACCCTGCTGAATCGGTACCACTGGAGTGTTTCTTCAAGAACGGCGTAAGCAGTTTGCCTGTCGCGCTTGTGCCCACTGATGGCGGAACCATTCGGTTGAGTGAAACGGAGGTGTTCCAAGAAGAACTTCGCAACATAAGCGGTCATTTTCTGGACATCTTGGAGGTGAGGCGTTTCGGCAAGACTGGCATACTATGCAGATCTTCAAATATTCAATGCTTAACAGACTTACTGGCCGCCACGAGATTTGCGTTCATTGCTGTTCGCGCTTTTATCCCCCCTCATCTTGCTTGCGCGAAGGGCATTGTTCGTGGTGTTCCAACTAACATTAGTCCTGACGCATTCTTAAAGATGGTCTCTCCGGCTGGCGTGACATCTGTCTACAGATGCACCAGACCTGCAGGTGATACGCGAGTCCCTACTGAAAGCGTCATCGTTACCTTTGCTGGTCTCACACGCCCCTCTGAGCTGAAGGCCTGGCCTTATCTATTCCGTGTAGAGGCATTGACACCTCGCCCACTGCAATGCCGTAACTGCTGGCGATTTGGACATAGCGCTAATGCTTGCAGGTCCTCATTGAGATGTGCGAATTGCGGTGGGGCACATGCCGCATCAAATTGTCAGGAAGACAACTGCAGGTGTTGCCTATGTGATGGAGCACACACAGCCACGGACAATAGCTGCCCTGCTCGAGAACGTGAAACACAAATTCTAGATATAATGGAGAAACGCCGTTGTTCTCGGTCTGAGGCAACTTCCTTCATTAAAGAGCGCGAAGTGGGGTACGCTGCTGCTACGTCACGCCAGTGTGGGTCAATTGAAGCGACGGTCGCTTCCGCAGTGTCGGCAGCGATAGATAAGGTCATGCCGATGATTATGGAACGGCTTTTCAACACCTTTGCTGAAGGTCTGACCGAGATGCTCGCCGCCAGGTTAAACAGCCTTATTCCCTCCTTCGCTGCACACACTGTCACGGTCCAGGGTGAAGCTGAGCACCTCGACAATGAACAAAATCATCGGCGTCAAGAAGATGTTACCCCTGAAACGCTCGTCAGCACTCAGTCGCCGACCCCTGTGGGGCCCAGTGGGTCGTTTGGTGACATGAGGCTTGGTAATATCACTCATAAACGACGCAATGCTCCATTGTCTCCAACCAATTTGCCAATGTCAAAACCAAAAAAAGTTATTACTGATACCAACAATGAGCAGGACGTTTTGCGTTCTGCAGTAGAGTCAACTATATTAAGTCCATCATAGCGCCTGTAAAAGTTCTTCAGTGGAATTGTCGCTCCGTATCTTCCGCTTACATAGATCTTATTTATCTCATACAGCAAACAAATCCTAATATAATTTTACTTCAAGAGTCTTGGCTTTCAGTAAACCAAACATTTACTCTGAAATATTTTCGAACATTTAGACTGGATCGGCCAGGTAGAGGAGGTGGATTATTGGTTCTAATATCTTCAAAAATGTGTCATCATGTTTCTGTAACTTTTGAACATATTTGTCCGGATTGTGAATTGTTAGGAATAGATTGTTTGTTACCTAACTCCAACAGGATTACAGTGATTAATGCGTACTTTCCAAATGGAGTAAGACGCACAGATCACCTAGATTGTGTTATCAAGAATTCTTCGTCAAATTCAATTTTATTGGCTGGGGATTTTAACTCGCATCACACTTCTTGGGGGCTTAAAACAGATAGCTGTGGCAAAAGATTGTGGAATTGGTTGCAGGATAATAATTTTCGCTGCCATAACTCTGGACAAGTTACCTTTCTACGCGGGATAAGCTCATCAACATTAGACCTAACATTTTCTTGTGGCCAGTTTATGATTTCATCGTGGGAAACGTTTGATAATGGGACGAGTAGTGATCATGTACCAATTACCTATGAAATAATGCTACCACAACTTACCTCTGCTATCTGGCAACAACGGTTCACCAACTATAAAATTTATAAAACTGTTTTAAACTCCGCGCTCTCGTCATTGAGAGGACGCGTCGGACAGCAACGAGCTGCTTCAGTCGTAGCGTGTCTAAGTGACTCTATCCAGCCGGCAGAGTTTTCTGTTAAGTACGGCAGCACACCGTCAAATTCAGCTTGGTGGAATGAAGATTGTACGCTTGCGTATAGGCGACGTAAGGCTGCTTGGAAACGTTTACGCCACAACCATACTCCGAAAAATTGGGTTGACTATAAATTCCACGCAGCGCTGTTTAAACGTACAGTTGCAATAGCTAAAGATAAACACAATTCTGACTTACATTCGCGTTTATCAAAACCCGATCAAAGATCTGCCCTGTACAGGTTTCTACGGAACAAAAAATCGACGAAGGTACCAGCATATTCGCATTCAGTAGTGCTGTCTCCTAAAGAGACAACAGATTTGTTAGAGGGCATCGCGAAAGGACTTGAAGCGCGTTTCGCTTCGTCATGCTTGAGACCTGTGACATTCAAAAGCGCAACCTCGGACTTTCGGGAAGTCACTATGGCTGAACTGGCAGATGTCATACTAACTGTAAAGCAAGCAGCTCCCGGTCCAGATCAGATTACAAACTCTATGATTAAATTGATATTTAATTCCCATCCCTAGGAGCTTTTGAATATTGTTAACTGCTCCTTACAGCACACATGGATTCCAAGCGCATGGAAAGTTGCTAAAGTTGTGTTGCTGCGAAAAAATCCAAGCCTAGGATATGTCCTGGATAACATTCGGCCAATTTCGCTTACTTCAAACCTAGTTAAAATAATTGAAAGAATTCTTCATAGAAGGCTCAGTGAATTCATCACTCGTCAGGACATTCTTTCACCAAGGCAAGTAGGATTTAGACAGGGGTGCTCTATATGGTCGGCTCATGTTGATTTGGAAAGCCGAATTCGCCTTGCAAAAGTATCTGGTGAGCTTTCTGCATTAGTCACGTTAGATATCGCAAAAGCCTACGATAGTGTGGAATACAGTACATTAATTTCAAGATTAGTGGACTGTGAGGTTCCCAAGTACATTATATCTTGGGTTCAGGAGTTTCTCTTTGAGAGACAATTCTTTTGTGGCCACGAGGAAATTACTTCTGCCTCATATAAGCAAACAAGAGGTGTTCCGCAAGGATCAGTCCTGTCACCTCTTTTATTTAATATATTATTATCATCTATTCCCGTTCATAAAAATGTTCCTCTTTATGTCTACGCCGATGATATTGCTTTTTTCTCGTCATCCCGAGATATCAATAGCTTATATCAAATCTTGCAGTCATATTTGAGTGAGCTTGAGGTATGGCTTGGCGGGCTGTCTTTTTCACTTAATGTTAGTAAATGTGCTCTGCTTGTATTCCCTCTATCCGTTCCCGTATTTCTTTCACTGCATTATCGAAATGATCCGATTCCACAAGTAACAGCGCTAAAATAGCTTGGTATTGTTTACGTGGACAATTTAAATTGGCAGCAACAAATAGAATCAAACACCCGTAAAGCAGAAAGCGCCGTAGGATTGCTCCGCCGGTTTTGCAATAAGAATTCAGGGATGCGCAGGGATACGTTACTTATGATATACAAACTTTACGTACGCCCAATTCTGGAGTTTGGTGGCGTTCTGTTTTCTGGAAGTGCTGAGTACAAATTAAGACCACTTATATTGCTAGAAAGGCAAGCTCTGCGGCTGTGTCTCGGGCTACCTAGGTGTGTAGCGAATAGCGTGCTTTATTTGGAAGCTAGAATCATTCCACTTCATGCTAGATTTCGACAGCTTACTGTGCAAACATCTTTAAAACTTTACGATGCACCCCTCTTCTGTTCTCAGACAGTTTTCATCAAACATCCAGTTTCTTTCTTTCAGCGCCCGTGGTCTCGTTATCAAAGACCCCAAGTCATTTTCGTCGAGTCTCTGTTATCAAATCTTCACGTTTCCCTCCGGCATTTAACTCCCCAAACCCAATGCTCGGTGCCAGTTGACTTAATTTTCGATAATATTTTTCCAAAAAATGCCAAGTTACTTCCAAAGCATGTTCTGGAGGGCCTCCTTCAAGACCATCTAAGTCATTTTCCTAAATACGTAGTAATTTCGACGGACGCAACGCAAAATCTTCAGAAGGCTGGAGTAGGTATTTTTTCTCATCAGCTTAATTGGTCTTTTGCGCTCCGATTGCCTGACTTCACACCAATTTATCTCGCAGAATTCCTGGCTATTACATTGGCTCTTCGAAAACTAAATTATCAGCAATCAAAAGCTATTATTATTTCGGATGCTTTGTCTGTATGTACACATCTAACGTCCGCAAAGAAGTCTCCTCTTCTCAGGATATTTTGGTCTCTCGTACCGCATAGCCTATCAGAAGTTCGGTTTATTTGGGTCCCCGGGCATGCTGGAATTGAACTAAATGAAATTGCTGATTCGCTCGCTTCGGCATCTTTAAATTTCCCGGTGGTGCTAGTAGCTCCACAGTTTCCTTTTATTACAGCCGAACGATTCAAACGCCTGTTAATCTTAAAAATGAACGAAACGTCGCTTCTACAATCTGAAGAATTTCGGCACTTGCAATTCACATGGAACACCGCAAAATGCCTTTCCCGTCAATGTGAGGTGACCCTCACAAGCTTTCGCTGTAGAGTTCCTCTGTTAAATTTTTATCTCAACAAATCAGGATTTTCATTAACTAACCTATGTGTAGTTTGCAATGAACCGGAAACAATAGATCACTTTCTTCTCACATGCCGCCGCTTCGCCTCACTGCGCCGAATAATTCTTGAAAGACCGATTGGTATGCTCGGATTGCCAGTCAATACATCCACCCTATTATCGTTTGGAGCCAGTCAGTTGGGTGTGGGCCACAGTGCTATTCTGTCAGCGCTACATAAATTCATTCAGGCAACCGGAAGGATACGCTGCTAGTGGTACTGCCAGATATATCCAATTCTTTCTTCCCCTTCCTCATTCTTGTTAATTTGTTTTATATATTCTGGTTTATCGTATTCTTCTGCAATTTTTTCACGTTTTTTCAAAGGAACATTATTATTGTTTCTATCTAATTTCTCTTTATTTTTTTTTAGCAAGCGTTATAAAAAATGATCTATCAAGAGGTACAGTGTGGCCAATCCCCCATGTGGGTATGAGCCAAAATCTCCTAGGAGACAAGACAAGACAAGACAAGACCTGCTTCTGGTGTCTCAGTCTCTACGGCAAGACCTCTGTTTTGACGTCGTGACACTGGTGGAGGTGCTGGAGCCTACAACCGGATGCAGGACAGTCTTGCTCGGACCCGTTCACCTAGTCCAGAGACCCGGCCCCTCGTCACGACTCCGGTGCACCGATTCAGTCCGCGCCTACTAGGCCTAAGTCCGGAGTCCGTACCTGTTCCGCCTCTAACCAGCATGGCAGCTCCTACCACATCCACGGCTACCCTTCCATCGCAGACCACTCTTCCCTCCCAGGTGACTCTTGAACATCCTCGCGTTCCTGAAGTTTTCCATGGGGAAGAGTACGAGGATGGCGAGGACTGGCTCGAACAGTTCGAACGGGTCGCTGTATCTAACCACTGGAATGAACAGCACAAACTTGGCCGTGCATATTTCGCCCTGGAAGATAGCGCTCGCACGTGGTACGAGAACCACGAGGCTACTTTCCAATCCTGGGAAGATTTCCGTCGAAAGCTCCTCGCCACATTTTTGAACACGGACCGACGGGATCGCGCACAGCAACTGATTGAGGCTCGCGCACAAAAACCAAACGAAACAGCCGCTATGTACGCAGAGGGTATGATCCGTCTGTTTTGACGAGCTTACCCTGACATGCCCGAGGCAAAGAAGGTGCGTCACATAATGCAGGGTGTCAAAGAACCAGTGTTTGCGGGCCTCGTACGAAATTCACCTACAACAGTAGATGAATTCATAAGAGAGGCGACTGTCATCGAGCGCGCACTGCGACAACGATACCGACACTTTGACCACCTGCTGAACCACACGGCAGTAAGTGCTGCAGCTCAGAACACTGCCGTGTGTGAAAGTTCCCTACGACAAATGATTAGGGAAATACTGCGTGAGGAACTTCGGGCCCTCTGCGTCCCTCCTACCCAACCGCCCGTCGCATCTGTTGCCGAAATCGTCCGCCAGGAGTTGAGGCAAGCCGTTACACCACCGGCGCCAAGTCCTGAGCCACATCCAGCGAGCTATGCTGATGTGGTCCGTCGTCCTCCACCGTCATTTGTGGCGACACCCTTCCAGCCACGACCCGCGGCCGTACCTTGGTGGCAACGGGATTCCATGAGACGACCACCAGTTCGCCGAACTGACTTGTGGCGCATGGGTGACCATCGACCTATTTGTTTCCGCTGCGGAGAACCAGGTCACATTGCTCGCTATTGCCGTCATAGCGATTCCGGCTTCGGGAACTTTTCTCGTCCCGCTTCTTTCCGCTCTGAAGACCGTCGTGCCCACAATGCCGATCAACTGTCGACTGGCCAAGCAACTACACCGCGTCGCTGGCGATCTCCATCTCCTGCGCGTCACCAGAGGCCGTTCGCCTAGCCCGCGCCGGGGAAACTAACTGCTGCGACCTCCGGGGGCAAGGTTGCCAATCGTCGAGACACCGAAAAGTTCCCCCTATCATCGCAAGAAGATATGACAACAACCACGACGAATACGACGACGAATACGACGACGAATACTAATGCCGGTGAAGTTGTACGTGCTGATCTTGGCGTTTTCATTGACGGACATTACGTTACAGCACTGGTCGACACTGGCGCCGACTTCTCAATCATGCGACAAGAACTCGCCGACCGCCTTAGAAAGGTCAAGACACCGTGGACAGGGCCACACATAAAGAGTGCTGGTGGTCAGCTGATGATTCCCACGGGTAAATGCACCGCTCGACTTCGCATTGGGAATTCTAGCCTCGTGGCCACTTTCGTCCTGTTGCCAGACTGCTGTAAAGAGCTAATATTGGGCATGGATTTTCTTCGAGATCATGGCGCTGTTATCAACATCCCTCAACGCATGGTGACGTTTTGCGCACATCCGTATGTCGACGACAGCAGCGACGAACTACGCGGCAGTTTGCGAATAGCCGACGATGTAACGCTCCCACCGAGATCCTGCTGCCTTGTGTCTGTGTCCAGTGGGTGGCCTTCCTATAAGGATGTGATAGTGGAGCACATAGTCGCTCTTTTGCTCACGCAAGGCATTTCCATCGCGAGAGGCATCCTAACGCTTACTGGTGGACAGGCAGAAGTGCTCCTTACAAACTTCAGCAACGAGCGCCATCAAATCCAGAAGGGTACCGCAATTGCCTACTTCGACGATATAGACCAAGCCGGGGATTGCTGTGCTTTGCAACCAGATGACGCGACAGTCCATGCCTCGACAACTTTGTCGGTGGACATCTGCTCCACGCTACCACCCTCTGATAGGAAGCGTCTGCTTGGACTTATACACCAATTCGAAGACTGCTTTTCGCGTACGTCAAAGGTCCAGCGGACACCATTGACCAAGCACCGCATCATTACCGAAGACAACACGCGACCGATTCGGCAGAACCCCTACCGTGTGGCTCCGAAAGAACGCGAGGAGATTCAGAAGCAAGTACAGAAGATGCTCGTGGATGACGTCATACAACCTTCGAAAAGTCCTTGGGCGTCCCCCGTGGTTTTGGTCAAGAAAAAAGACGGCAGCTTGCGTTTCTGTATTGATTATCGCAAGTTGAACCAAGTCACGAAGAAAGACGTCTATCCACTGCCTCGCATAGACGATTCACTCGATCGGCTGCGTCATGCGCGCTATTTCTCTTCAATGGACCTCCGAAGCGGCTACTGGCAGATAGAATTCGACGAGAGAGATCGTGAAAAAAACGGCCTTTGTGACGCCTGATGGCCTTTACGAATTTAAGGTGCTTCCTTTTGGGTTGTGCTCGGCGCCAGCCACTTTTCAGCGTCTCATGGACACCGTACTATCGGGCCTGAAGTGGCAAACATGCTTGGTCTATCTAGACGATGTTGTTGTATTCTTAGCATCATTCGAGGAACATCTCAGCCGTCTATCCACCGTACTCCAAGCCATACGCTCGGCCGGCCTGACTTTAAAACCAGAAAAATGTCATTTTGGTTTCAACGAACTCAGCTTCCTAGGCCACGTCGTCAGTCACGAGGGTGTTCGACCTGACCCGGCCAAAATAGACGCCGTAGCGCAATTTCCTGCACCCCGTGACAAAAAGGCTGTGAGACGCTTGTTAGGGTTGTGCGCCTATTACCGACGATTTATCGAGGACTTTTCGTCTATTGCGGCGCCATTGACACGACTCACACGTGAGGACGTCCCCTTCTTTTGGGGTGAACAGGAGCAAATGGCATTCAATGAACTGCGACAACGCTTGCAAACACTTCCAGTCCTTGCGCACTTCGACCAGGACGCCCCTACAGTACTTCACACTGACGCCAGCAATGTAGGTCTAGGTGCCGTTCTGGTGCAGTGGCAAGACGGCTGTGAAAGAGTAATAGCCTACGCCAGCAGAACTCTCTCTCGCATGGAGGAGAACTACTCGACCACCGAGGAGTGTCTCACCGTGGTGTGGGCAGTCATCAAATTTCGTCCGTATTTGTACGGCCGCTCCTTCAAGGTTGTTAGCGACCATCACTCTTTGTGCTGGCTCACCAACCTTAAAGATCCATCTGGTCGTTTGGCGCGCTGGAGCCTAAGACTTCAAGAGTTTGACATGACCATCGTCTACAAATCTGGGAAGAGGCACACCGACGCCGACTGTCTCTCACGGTCGACAGTGGAAACTGTCGCTCCTGATGACGAAAACATCGACGCGACATTCTTGGGAGTTGTCAACACGGCCACTATTGCACGAGAGCAGCGCAGTGACCCTGAGCTGTTACCACTCATTGAATATTTAGAAGGACGACGTAAAGACGTGCCGCGGTTATTTGCTAGAGGACTGCCATCTTTTTGCTTGCGAAACGATGTTCTCTATAAGAAAAACTTCTCACCAACCGGTAACCCGCACTTGCTCGTCGTGCCTGCCTCTCTTCGAAAAAAGATTATGGAAGCGTGCCATGATGAAGCAACTTCTAGTCATCTAGGCTACACCCGAACATTGTGCCGACTACGATGCAAGTACTACTGGCCAAAGTTACCTGCTGCTGTTAACCATCACGTGCGAACGTGCACCGACTGCCAAAGACGCAAAGCACCTCCCAGCAAGCCAGCCGGTCTTCTACATCCAGTCGAAGCACCAGAAAAGCCGTTCACCCAGATTGGAATGGATTTCCTGGGTCCCTTTCCAACTTCCACAACAGGGAACAGATGGATTATTGTGGTCACTGATTACCTGTCCCGTTATGCGGAGACTAAAGCTATGCAGCGTGGCACAGCAGCAGAAGCCGCTCAGTTTTTCATCGAAAACATCGTCCTTCGGCATGGCGCTCCGACAACAGTGATCACAGACAGAGGACCTGCCTTCACCGCAGAGCTTTTGGAGTCGGTTCTCAGACTCTGTGGTACAGCTCACCGGAAAACAACTGCATACCATTCGCAGACAAACGGACTGACGGAGCGCCTCAATAGGACCCTCACAGACATGATCAGTATGTACGTTGACACGGAACATAAAAACTGGGATCAGATATTGCCGTACGTGACCTTTGCTTATAATACCGCTCGACAAGAAACCACTGAAATGACACCGTTCAGTCTGATCTATGGTCGCGAAGTCACGACAACATTGGACGCCATGTTGCCGCATGAGTGTGACGACATCCATGTAGACGCCGAAGAATTCACTCAGCGTGCCGAAGAAGCCAGACAGCTCGCGCGCGTGCGCATCTGTCATCAGCAGCATCAAGATGCACAACGCTACGACACCCGACACAAGTTTGTTAGCTACTCACCAGGCGACAAAGTGTGGGTCTGGATTCCGATACGTCGACGCGGACTGTCTGAGAAACTGCTAAGACTGTACTTTGGTCCATACAGCGTCACGCGACGCTTGAACGACGTGAACTACGAAGTCGTTTCCGACACTAATTGTAGTTCTAAGCGCCAAAAGCATTTGCCCGAAGTCGTGCACGTCGTGCGTATGAAACCGTATTTATCGAGTTAATTAGCTCCCGGTTACCGTTTTCGTACGACCACTTCATACGCCTGGTAGAGCACGCAAGTTGCGCATCGGGACGATGCTTCTTTCGGAGGGAGGCAAATGTCACGTGCTTGCCCAAGAAAGACGATGACAGTTGTGCATGTGCCACGAAGGACTACGAAATGGACGAAGAAGAAGAACTCGCTTGCGCGTTCTAATTAAAAAGATCGACCTGCTTCTGGTGTCTATGTCTCTACGGCAAGACCTCTGTTTTGACGTCGTGACAATATGGTGGTTTTGGGACGTTAAACCACACATATCAATCAAATCAGTAATAACATTGGAAAAGAATTATGGGACATTCCATTTTCATAAAAAAGCTATCTGCTAACCTATGGTTCAGCAGTCGAGCACTTTGACCACTAGACGGCCGTGGCGGGTCAGGCCGTGAGATTGGGCATACGGCATCATTTGTAGAAATAACATGGGGCGATTTTCAGCTCATTTTGATAATTCATTGTAAACTTCAGGCTGCGTGCTTCGCTGGAATGTTTGGCTCGCTTGTTCTAAAGAGCATGGACTGCCGATAGGAAGTGCTTTGTGACCATATTCACCAATTTTAATAAAACTTTCGACATGTGTTCGCGCTGGTACCATGGTGATATGTACGTGCCAAATTATGCAAGCGTAAGTCACTTAGTTTTTTTAGAAAACAAATTTTAAAATCCGTTGCTAATTCTGGAATTATAGTTGTAAACGCGGGCCACCCTGTGTATATGACGTCAGGGCCTACTTTTTTTTTTCAAAAACCCGGTCTTTCTCAGCAGACGGATGCAGCGCAAGCTTTTTTCTACGAGGTGACAACATTGGAAGCACAGTTCAGTTTGGTCAGCTGTTTGCAGCGTGTTGGTAGCCGTTGACGTCGGGTCTTACAATATTGAGCAACGAAGAAATCGATCGGGGCATGTCGGATGCTTTAGGCGCCGGAGGGTCGAAATCGATGATTCCGGGCTCAGATAATAGCTGCAATGTTACTGGTAAGTTCAGACGAGTGGCGCAGCTTGATACCGCGTTGGATGACATCGCCAACTTGCTTTTTCCGCATCAGAAGATCACGCCACGTGAACTATGTTTACACCATGGCCAGCCGTGGTAGGGTGTAGCGAATCTCATGACATCATCAGTGACGGGTTCTTGTGACGTCATCCGATACCCACCATGGACGACAGAGGCGCTCCCTGTTTCGGTTTCTGCTATGACTCGTCGTTTTTTTTTTTTGCTTAATTAAAATTATTGACGAGTGCTTGAACAAAATGAACCACCCTAGCTTTTTCACCACTATCAATACTATTAGAAAACAACAGCATTAATCTCAGTATGAATGAAAATGCACCGTAGTTCTTTTTTAAAGAACACATGGCCGAAGTTTCTGACGCCTTCCACACTGATTGCCCTCATAATCTCATTGTCATCTTGCGACGCAAACTCCCAACACTTTATTATTATTATTATTATTATTATTATTATTATTATTATTATTATTATTATTATTATTATTATTATTATTATTATTATTATTATTAAAGCCTTGCGCAAGCGTTTGACTCCACTTTGCATGCGCCATAGGCTAATGTTTTGAGTACGCACGTTAAGTTTCGAGAACGCACAAGCGCGCACCCAAGTGACACGTTACGAACTTTATTATAAAATTCCCTAATGTATCATAACGTCTTGACGAATTCATCATTTGAGTGCAAAAAGCCACTTTACTGACGGATTCAGGTTCTAGCAGTGTCAATAATATAACATCTGTGGCTTAATTTACGCCTCAAAACCATGGTATGAATTGAAGAGATGCCGTATAGAGGAGGGCTCCGAAAATTTCGACCATCTGGTACGCTGACATCGCATCGTACACGGGCTTGCGATATTTCTTCTCTGTCGAAATGCGACGGCTGTGGCCCGGATCCAATCCGCGACCTTCGGGTGATCTAGCAGTTTCAAGACGGTTTTATCAGATAAATACTCTCGTGCATTGTCAACAAAGGTCAGATCCTTGCGATTAGCAATGCATTCACAGATTTGAATTGGCTTCACGAGAAGGTTTTACGCTGGGTATCAAAAGGTAGGATTCTTGTCAACCGTCACGAATAAGAAACAACAGAAGCCACACGCATACCGGCGCCGTCCTCTTGTCACGGAGGCTTTCGAGGACTCGCCGTGAAGACGCATGCGGCGCAGCTGCGTGTCGGGTTCTCTCGCGATGTTTACGACGGCTGGAAGGCTGCAGACTTTGCGTGTTGCCCTTTGTCCTGCTGCGAATGCACACCAAGACACGTAGCAACACGAGACTGAGGTGCACCACTTGCGCGCACACACGACCGCTTGTATCACAGTGCAGGAGAAAGGTGTGCCAGCAGACGACATCAAGCTTCAAGCAGACGGACGCGTTCGTTATCCAAGCTATCCCGCGAACGACAACTGAACGATTTTTTTTCGTGTAAGCAACACTGAGAGGGAAAGGCAAACGGACAGAAATCAAGCGATACGTGAAAGTCGCAGCTTTCTACAGTAAAGGTGAGTGTGACGCGTGCGATATCGGCTTCTGCTCTGAATGCGTGGAACCGTGTCATGGCAATACTTGTTGATGCTTTGTGCGCTGTGCGAGGACAGAGCCTCGGTTTATCAGATCACCAGGTCATTGTCAGCACCTCTGCATCGTTTGTCACGTAAACGACCCTCGAAGATAAAAAGATAGGACACGTGAATCCTTCGGCCCATCGGATGCTCGCGTGTGCCGGCGCACTTGCGCAAAGTCAGGAACAAAAGTTGTAAGTAATTTCACGCTTTGTTACGCTAGTGCCCCGATTTTCGTGAAGCATCGATTCGGGAATGTTATGCATAATTTGGGTGAAAGATTCCCTGCTCGGTGGAGCAATGCCGCGAAGTGACAGCTAGACTACTGGTGCAAATTGGCAGGCTTTACTTTGATCGGCTTGTCACGATGCGTTTGAGCTTTCGTCACAACTCTCGTTCAATACGATATATATGTTAAAGCTATATACCATCAATTCTCGTTTGCGTGCGTCATCATCACCATGTGGCGATGACGCACGCAAAAGAGAATTGATGGGCTCATGGCTGTCGCGTAGGCTTCCTCGATTTCCCGCCTTCTTGTTTTCAATTATTTTTTTTTCCAATTTCAACCAGCGAAATTTCAACAAGATGTCGCATCCACGCCCACATTTCTCGAAAAAGCATTCGTCACAGCTTGCTTCTCCGCAATGAACCTTATTGTGTAAAGACGCCAACTTTAATGTGGCATAAATAAGCTGATCAGTCACTCTCTCTTTCAGAGAACGTACATTTCTCATATAGTCTAATAGCCCTTGCATTCAACAGCCATTGGTCGACACTGCAATAGATAAGGGACTGCAGTTATATAAGGCGACAGCATGTGACGCTCTGCGAAACAGACACAAGTTTTGTGCTAGCACTAACACGAAATCTTTCGGGCTGCGTTTGAGAATATTACGGATTGTTCGAGGTTCCGGACGCTTTTGCACCAAAAGGCAGCTACTGCCCTGACTGATAGGCAAACTGAGCTTGGAAACTGGCTTGCCATGCTGACAGTGACGCATAAATCGTTGGCACGCCACAGGAAATTTTAGTAGCCTTGATACTGAGCGCAGTTATATGCTCCCGCTTCTGTACAAGATTACTGTGAAACAGGGGCGTAGCCAGAATTTTTTTTTTCCGGGGTGGGGGAGGGTTCAATCATACTGTATGTATGTTCGTGCGTGTTTGCATGTGTCCGCAAGCAAAATTGAAAATTTTCGTGGGGGTTGGGGTAAAAGAAACTACCCCGCCTACGACCCTTGGGTGCCATTCTGGACATTGTCAAATTCCGCCATGTTGTCAGATTCCGCCATTAATTGATGCTAATTGGCATGGTTAGCTGCTACGACCTCTCTGATTGGCTTTAAATGCCGCCATTACGAAATTTGACAATGTGTCCAGACAACGCCTCCGAGTCCTAGATTTCCCGTGCCTGCCGGATGAGCGCGAAACGCCAGTCATCTATGGCGGCGCTGCCTACGTAAGGGTAAGGGTCTTTGTACTTGGCCTCTGAGATTGGCAATTTTGGCGTTTGCCACTAATTTTAAAGGATGCTTTGTATTAGAAAAATTGCTTGCTGAACGATGGCGTCACTTACGTAGAGTTAATTATAATTACGTTTACGCCTTTTAGAACTTTTTAATGTTGTTTTTGTTGCATATAAGCTTCAAAAAACGTAAAAACTTATTTGAAGACACCCTACTTGACTAGCGCCACCACCGTAGTTCCGACGACCGCCGCTTCCCAAGTGACTGTCGATAATCCAGGCTCCAGCTGGCACGGGAAATCTAGGTGGCGTTGGTCCAGAATAGCACCCATGCTGTGCACAAAAAGAATCTTCGAGCGCATAGATACGTTGTTCTAGCTACTGTAGCATAAAGTGCAAGATGCAAAACGATTTGAACGGTTGAAAAACCTGCCTCTTGGGAAACGCTAAATGAAGCCGAAAATATTGTTATACATAAGAGACAGTAGAATCGGGCATGTTGGTATAACAGCGCTCTATCTCGTCTCTTCTGTCCCCTCCTGTCGTTTGCGCTGTTAAGCACTCTTGATCTTGTTATACATTATCCTATTATCACGAAATTTTTAAACACGACCCAAGAACGGTATGACGATTTATAGCGCGAGAACAGAACGACGACACAGAGACAAGAAGGACACGAAGGCCCTTCTTGTCCCTGTGTCCTCGTTCTGTTCTCGCGCTATAACTATCGTCATACCATGTCAACCAGCCCAAGCTGCCACACTTCTCAGAACGTTGTGGACCGCCACGCAACTAACAACAACGGTTCACCGACATCAAAATGCTTTGCCTCAGAGATAGTCTACGCGGCCACAATGTTGCTCTTTGAGGAAGTTGTGAAAAAAATAAACGCGTCGCGACACAGACAACACAAATGTTGTTCCGCAATTTGACTGCACTCAAAGTTTGTAATAACAATCGTTCCTGTGGGTGGACGCCCAGTTCCGAAGAGCACATTGGTTTTCAATGTAAAACCAAAACTAATTTTATTATCATCATCATTTTCACCTGCGGAAGAACGTCGTGCGTCGTCCGCTAAATTGTTAATGCGGTAGATCGCCGCTCGGTTCGTTTCACATCTCCGGCTCTCCGATACGCACGTGAGCCTCTTTCGCCTTGCTGCTGATACTTCGCGCTGCCTTGGCGTTATTGCGAGGAAAGTTTCAGAAAACAGCTACTGTCGTTTAACAGCTCAACGGGGCCTAACAAACGGATAAGTTTCCGGTAAGGTCGCCCTCTGGCAGCTCGAACAACTTTCGCTTGCGCTTTTAGCAGCACGTAAAAGTTGTGCTCAAGTGTTATATTGGTGCCGCTTTTCGGCGTACTTATAGTTGTCTTGTACCGCGCGTGCTTACGTCGAAGGGTAACGGTATAAGGAATGCTACACTAGCATTCCTGTAGGTATACTCTTAACAAGCTTATATATGCTTAATCTGCTGTGCACTGCACCATCACCATTTCTTAACTTATTCAGTGCCAATCTCCGACGTTTTCTTGATTCGCTGTATCCGCACTGTCAGCTGCGAGTTAAATATTTACTCAAAATAAGATAAAATCAGCCAACTATAGATGCAGTGCTGTTTTCTAACGAGCGAATTAGAGCCTTCAATTCCGTAAATGGCATCCTATCGAGGGGACTGCGGCTGTTTTTCTTGCTGGGCCACGCATTTCTCGTATGGTGTCTTACGCTGTTTCAAATTGTTAAGTATGTATCCGTAGCAGCGCGGTCAGATGTTTAATCTTGTTGGCTCAATTTTCCCTAGCCACAGTCAGCCTTCAACCTGGTTTGAATTGTGTTCAAGTCAACTAATGTGCGCTAAGGATATACGCCTCTGAAATACTATTTATTCACCAAATTTTTTTATCAAAGACTTAAAAAAAGTCCGTCTCGGAGTGTATATCCTTTTTCCTATTTGTGCTGTGTCAACTCAAAACAGCCTTTTCGCAATCTTTGCACTATATAAGCACTATAGAAAGTATCATGCAAGCCCTAATGCTGTAGGAAGGCATTTTGAACATGGTTTACATTTTAACACTTTATTCTGAAATTTGAGCGTGGGGCCGGCCATCGTCTGAAATATACACTAAGCCTGATATTCCCAAACAAAGGCCATTGTGACATGACTGAAAGGTTGGAATGAATTATGCTACAATGTACGTTATCCCCAGAAGTGCCTGCCACTCTCTCTCTCTCTCCATACACACACACACACGTACATACCACGACCTACTGTACTTATGACCTGCCCAGCGAGCAAAGTGCCAGCACGCCCATTCTAGTATAGATGCCTAGCGCCATGAAACCTGTGGCACTGCAACTTACCCTATGCGCACCAGCTGGTAGCGGCCACAACATGCGACGCCACACTTTTTTTTGTCTTGAGTCGTTCACTAAAAGAAACCTGAAGCAGGTATGTGTACTGATGATGATGATCGTTGGAGTTTTATGTCCCAAAACCATGGCACTACTTGAAGGGACATCGGAGGGTTCTGGAAATTTTCACCATGCGTTGTTCGCATAAATCTGAGAGCTACGGGCTCTCGCCGCTCTTGCTCCTCGTACAGCGAGGAGGCACACTCGGCCAGAAAAAGTAATGAGCCGATAAACAAAGCAATCCGAAGCAATTGAAGAACAAAATGAGCCATAACCTCTCTTGTATCATCAAATGCCGAAATGAAGGAGAACGTTTGTTGTATCATCACACGTGTTAACTCCATCATTAAATCACCCTTTAGAAAAATTTGCACGGCCGTAAGTAAATTCACTGCGGGCAACGTAACAATTAAATCTCGGCCCTTGAGTATAGTTTAGGAGATCTTAGGAACCAGTCACAAAACTGTTAAACGCTCATGAATGCAATCAGTTGTAAGGGAATTTCAGTAATGTAATTTTTGTTTGCAAAGACCCACAAAGTTGTATGCTCCCTTTTGGTGATAATTCCAGGGGAGGGTATCTAGCGATATATATACCTCAAGTTCTGTTTCTGCTAGGTAAGCTAGCTATCTTTAAAAATGAAGACCAGATTCTCGCTCAAAATACTGTGCAAGTTGACTATTTGGCAGCATAAAAATTCAAATGAGTTGGTCTTTTCAACAGACATAAAGGACCTTTTTTGCTCGTTCACACCAGAGGATAATGTGCTACTAATAAATGTTGAATAAGCGATTGTAAGTGCTGTTTCGTTTCCAAACAGTTGCAGAGTGTCTTTCATTGATTTCTCGTGTACCTTCGATCTACATTTGCCATTTGGGACAAAGGTGGTACAGCCAGCATTTTAGGGTACAGCCAGCAAATATTTTGGGGAAGGGGGGGGGGGGGGCTTTAACTACTGGACCACACCTGATGACTGTAGATTGTATAGCACACCAAATAGACGGGACGCAAGAAAGGTACACACACAACAGTCATGCTTTACCAACACGCCCAGTCTTCAACCACACTTCATGCATGTTTGTCCGTGCAATTGTATACGTGCATGTGCGTATACACACGCGAAATTGAGAAATTTTTGTGCAGTTTGAAGCCCTACCCACTCTTCCTGGCCTTGAAAATGTTAACCATGCAGATAACAGTTTTTTTACTTCTTCACCTTGTAGGTGCCACAGTTAATTCAAGGCAGTTTTATAGCACACATCTAGCAGCAATGGGAATCGAATCTGAGGAGCCAAAGTCCACAGTGCCAAGTGAATTCCAGCGTTTGAACGGAGGCCTTCTGCTTGCTAAGGCGAACTTCTTCTTTCTTTATGGAGGTAAGTGTAGCGGCTTATGATAACGCTGTCTTATCTCCAGTTCCTTTGTTGACGTATCTGGATTCCACTCTCAATGTGGAAGGTGAATGCGGCCTCTCATGTGCATAGGTCGGCAAAACATTAGGAGATCACTCGGACTCGCTCATTAAAATTTATTTTGCCCTTTTGACTCACTCAGACTCATAAAAATTATCCTGAGCCGGACTCACTCCGACTCACACTCACAAACATTTGCTTCAACTAAACTCACTCGGACTCATACTCAGCAAAATATTACTCATCCGGACTCACTCAGACTCACGGCTCGATGTGAGTCCGAGTGAGTCGACTCACGAGTTCGTTAGCCTAGAGTTAGCTTCTTCGGCCATAGTGCCAATGGTCAGCACAATATCTCGCGTAATCTGTGCTCTGCTGGGTGCTATTTGATATACTATCTTCGAATACGAGTTCCGAGTGCTTGTAAAACAGTGGGGATATTTTTCTTTAAATAGGTGATCATAAGATATATTTATCCAGAACCTCCCTGGAAGAGTTGTAGAGGGAGGGGGTCAAGGAATTCCGCTACGTAATTGGCGCCTATGATTAATAAATACTGAAACGGGGTATGAACGACGCCGCTTTGGAATACCTGTTAGTAGACATGAGTATAAACATGAATGCAGGTAAGGCTGGTAGTAACGCTGTTGAGTAAATAGGACCTTAGTTCGGCAAAAGAAAGCAGAACTCACTCAGATTCACTCAAGAAATATATATTGTGCTTTGGACTCACTGGGAAACAGAATTGCCAAATTTTCCTGAGCCGAACTCACTCAGATTTACACTCGCAAAAATTCTCTTCAACCGGGCTTGCTCGGACTCAGACTCGTCAATATACTACTCACCCATACTCTTTCAGACTCAGGGCTCAGTCTGAGTGAGTCGACTCATGAGTGGGTTCGCCGACCCTGCACTGTGTGTTTGCAGTGTTCTATTTTTTTTTTCCAATTGCTTGTTTAGTTTTACATGCTCCTTCAGTGCATCAGCAGCCAGGTTGAAAATGCCTCATTCCACTGTGTTTGTGTATATGTATACACATGATTTGAATGGATTTTCCAAAAGGTCTTGGCATTTTCTAATTTTCTATCAAGTTGAAAGGCAGGCAACCCACATGGAAAAGGGAAAAAAAGTTGCTACTAATGCTTCGCCCAAGGCACAGTCAAATATATGTACATTATCTACACGTACACAAACACACAATAACGTCACAAACCATTTTTTCCCTAAGTGTTTCCTGACTTCTTGCTTGCCACAAGAATTCCCTTGAACACTCGGCAATACTGCGTGCAAAGAACTTCGTAGACAAGAGGTGGCAACAAAGAAGGCGGAGCAGTAACTTACGGCTGATTTTTATTTGCTACTCACAACCACCACATCGCAAATTCTGACCATGAACATGCACAGTACATGCACACACGAGTGTATCTGAGCAGACATTATAAAACATGCTCCCAGGAAAAGGCTATTTCCCCATGGCCAAAGACACGGAGGTCTACATTGGAGCTCCCTCAATCATTTCTTGTGCAAGGTAATTGCCGTCCTGGAACAAAAGAGAGTGGTCATTAAACAATGGCTTACACCTACACTCGTGGCACTGACCACCATAAAATGCCGAGCGAAAACAAGGTCCTACGATAAAGGAAAACCCGACAAAAATGGGAGGGTGTGCCCTTGCTCGGTTGCAGATCAAAATTTGTGATGGCAGAGGAAGAGTTGCTAAGAATAAGAAATGCACACCCATGATTCAAATAAATGCATCCTTGAATACACATGCACTTGCCCTTTTTACTTGCCCCGTCGGGCAAATGAAAACAATAAATAAAACAGTGAAAATGGTGGAAAGCGAGGAGTGGAGGGGGCATAATTAAAATTTCCCAATAAGTGAAGGGAGGAGCTTGTCCTAGTAGGGACGCTTACTTGGGATTTTATGATAGCTGTGCTGCCATGATTTTCTTTCTTCACTTTCTTAGCATATTTACATAGGCCATTGTTAATATGGCCTACTACAATATATCAGTATCTTGTTCACCACCTCATTCAGGTGGAAGTTAGCGGTCAGATTCATTTAGAAAAAAGTTTGCGCTCAGTATTTTTGTGTATTTGATTTAGCTCAGACCCTCATGCTGTTGAGTCCCTTAAAGGAACACTAAAAAGCGAAACTGTTTTTCGCATATTAGTAAAGTACAATTTAACGATCCCAAAAACACCTACTACGACATGACTCTTGGTAAGCGAGAAAACTTGCGAAAAGAAAATGCGAATGGAGATGCCACCATGAGATTCATGCACCAAACAGCGTGACGTAGTAAATTTTGAGGGCGTCTACTGGGTTCTACATAGATTCGACTTGAAAAAATTTAAGTTCTGAGCCATCTGTGGATGCCATAGACCTAGCATACAAAGTTTTGGAAAATGTCATAAAGGCAAGGTCGTGGAAAAAAACAAAAACAGATTGAAACTTGTTACGTCACGCCCAGAGATTTTGGTGCAAATTTTAAAAATAAAACTTCAAACTTGATTTCCTTCGCTATAAATGAACTCATGACAGTGAAACTTACAGCATTCGACTTCTAAAAGGGCAGTTTATCCATTTGAACCAAGTCGCTGTTTCTCTTTAGCGTCCTTTAAGTAGCCACCTCTAAATCCTGGCTGCCATAGTTAATACAGCCCACAATGGCAGAATAGGACAGGTGGCCAAAAAGTGCTGCTTCCCCAATGCACCATGCTTGTCACAAAAGTGCTGGAGTTGTTGCCACTTAACCCCGAGATATCGGCAGGAGTTGTATGAGCTGATGTGTCTGCTCCAGCATATTTGAAAGTATATACTAGTAGGCACGCTTCACGAGCATTTAAACTGCATTTTTAAGTCTCTGGCTTTTCAGACATACTTTTGCGGTGCTGTACACCAGAGATGTCCTGAATAATACTGAAGAATTATCGTCACTTACGACGACCTTTTCATGTGAATTCGTGATTACAGTGTGACTTCATACACGTCATTCATACCCTGTTTCTTTGTTTAAGATCTTTATTTTACTGGATTCAGATTATTTCTAAAAACCTTACCTGCACTGATGCTCCATTGCCAGAACAATCAAATTTGAAACAAAAATCTTTTTGATATATTCAAGATCAAGTATATGTGTTTATTCTTCTGCATTGCTGTGTGAACGAGAAATCTGTATGAAATGTATGAATAATCGGGGAAAAGTATTTCTACCCAAAACTATTGTTGACACACACATGCGCATGCATGCACACACACATGCACACCCTCTCTCTAATCAACGAGTGACCATGTGTAACAGTGAATTTTTATGGCAGCCAGAAGATCATATCCAGATTAACAGGGCTGATTAGAAAATTTAGGCTCCATAAAGCCCGGTACACTTACATTAGTGGGTGAACCTGGCAGACCGCCACTGCAAGCTATCAAGAACTTGTACAATATTTTAAAGCCAAAAAAATAGTTACTGTAACTGGTCTTTACAGCTCAGCAAAAGCAATCATTGAAAGTCTTTCGACCCATAAATCTGTTGCAGACCTAGTGTCAGCCGCAAGCAACTCAAGCAGCTCGGTGACATGCTCTCAGCACTCTTTCGGCCACCTCTTCTATTTTACAGCTGTTATGCATCCCTTATACATTTAGCACGGCGGATATTCTGCATCTTTTCAGCCACCTATATGAACAAAAAGCTAGCAGATATTAAACCACCTGAGCAGTTATCATTGCTAAAGGTGTGACATGAAAATTTCTACTCGCACATGATAAAGCATTTGCACAGAACCTTATCTGGTATTTTCAGAATGCTAAAGCCTCATGTTTATTTTTGTTTTTTCTTTGTTTTGCAGCATCTGCTATAATTCTCCCTGCCCTCTCTGTGTATGGTAACGAACTGGGGCTCAATGCTGCCTCTGTGGGTGTGGTTTTGACTGTGGTGCCCTTTGTTGTGTTCCTCGTTCGACCACTCATAGCAGGCGTCTCCGACAGACTGCAGAAGATTATGCCGGTGCTTGTATGCGTCATAGTGTTCGAAGCCATTTCTCTTTTGTTCATCAGTTCAGTACCTCCATTAAAAACAACCGGCGAGCAGGACGCTGGACTGAGTTTACAGCTAAACTTAACTGCCTCAAATGCGACGGGCTCACTGGTGGGAATAGACAATAAATTTTGCGTGGCTGAGCATCTCAAGAACTCGAGTGTTCACTGTTTCCTCGAATGCCCTTGCCAGAGGGGCATCCACGCTGATGGTGATAATGTGAGTGATTCGTGTAGGCTCCAACACAGTGTAGGTTTACAACCTGTGTCTGCAGAACTGCCTAGTGAGTTTTACCTTCTCGACAACGAAAGTGAGCCACTGCCGAGTGCGAGCTTCAACCTTGATGAAGCGATAGTGACGTGCACTGCAAACTGTTCCGTGGATCTCTTGCCATGCCTGGAGAAATCTGCTGACACTGCGGCTGCCTCGGAGGACATGCACTCGCTGCAATTCTGGCTTTTCCTCCTGCTCACGTGTCTCATACGCATTGCCATTTCGAGCACCTTCTCACTGTCCGATACTGCCTGCTTTCAGCAGCTCGGCGATAAGCCACAAGACTATGGCCTCCAACGGCTTTGGGGCACTGTTGGCTGGGGCATCACTGCACCCTTGAGTGGATTGCTGATCGACTATGTCAACGCTCAGCTTGGCTACAAAAGCTTTGTGCCCGGCTTCTACATGGCGGTGGGGTTGATGGCAATACAGTGTGTGATCGGCTGCAGTTGGCGGCTAGGGCCTTCCACACACAACAAAAGCATCCTCCGGAATGTTGGCGGCTTGCTAAGGAAGCCCAGGCACCTGTGTTTCCTCCTGGACATCTTTGTGGTGGGCAGCTGCAGCAGCATTCACTGGTACTACATCTACTGGTACCTCCAGGACTTGCAAGCCAGCAAGCTGCTCATGGGGCTCACCCTGGCGACACAGAGCTTCTTGGGGGACTTGCCTTTCATGTTCCTCTCAGGTTGGCTAATAAGTAAGTGAGCTTTGCCAAACCTTGCATTCATGGAGAGTGAACATTAATTATAATTACAGAAAGACACAAGTGTTTGCTGTCACCAGAGTGTCCTTGTTTTGTGTTGCAGGAATGTCGAAATAGTCCTGAGCTGCTAGTCACTATGCATGTGCTAGCATGTGCCTGCGTGTTCCTTTTTTTCCTCAGTGTTCATGCTCGGGTTGTGACCGTCAATTTACAGAGGATTGATGAACACTGGGTTCTCTCATATTCTTATACTTGGAAATGTTAAACACCCAAACAACAGCGTGTAGCTAGTCATCACTCCATATATGACATTTCATTGGTACACTTTTCAGAGCACCACTTTAACACTGCAGGAAGCAGGTATAAATTGAGCCTGTTTTAAAAAATAGTAAATGGTTTTCACAGTTGTATTTGAGTATAACTGCACTTTCATATGAGGTCTTGCTGCGCAGAGGAAAAATATAGATAGGGGAGAACAGTGTGCAGACTGTGCAGCAGCCATCTCTGATGTAGCATTACAAAAGCTAAAGGCTAAACAACCTTCATGTTATTCTCAAACAGTCCAGTTTTGTTGCAGAAAAAGAAAGCTGCTTGCATTTTAGTGGGCTGTTGTCGACAGGACTGCACTATTGACAATTATGGAAACAATTATGTAAAATCTGCAGTAACTTGTGGTGATGCAGAAGTGCAGTAAAGTGAGCAGAGAGGGAGCCTAACAACAACTTTTGTTGTTAGGCACGGAGTTCGCACTGGAGAGCTTAGATAATGTGGGGAGCGGCATTTGCTTAAGTCTAGCATAATCATGAACTCCGTGAGTTTATGACAGCTTACCAGACATGGAAGCTTCATGCGTTTCTTAATCTGAAGTAAATTTCGGAGTTTTGTATGCCAAAACCCCACTATGTCAAAGTGGAAAACCTTGTATTGACTCAAACCACCTGGTGGTTTAACATGCACCTCGATATTATTACACATGCGTTTGCACTTTTTCCCACCAAAATGCAGCTGACATGAACAGGAAACGAACCCACATTCTCAAGGTGCACATTAAAGAACCCCAGGTGGTCAAAATTGGTCTAGATTCCTCTACTGTGGCAGGCCTTGGAATCGTATCATGGTTTTGGCATGAAAATTCTGAACATGCCCGCATGCCAAGTAGTGCAATACCATGGCTAACATCTCCTGAATAATGAGGCATCATGTGCATCTGTTTCAGGCAAGTTGCAACACATCAATGTGGTGCGTCTGGCTTTCCTGGGGTTCTTCGTGAAGTTCCTGGGCTATTCATTCATGCACAACCCCTGGTGGGCCATTGCCATCGAGCTACTGCAGGGACCAACGTACGGCTCATTCTATGTGGCCATGACCTCCTATGCTCGCAGCATCTCTGTTCCTGGCACTGAGGCCACTTTTCTCAGCATTATACAAGGGGTCTTCGACTGCTTGGGTGAGGCCCGTAATACACTTCTACCAAATCTTGTAGATAGACCCTGCCTCTAATTGCTGAGCCAGTGGTGGCAAACTTGTATACTTGGTGGCAAACTTGTGTAAACACACATAAGAATATGTGTTTAAAAAGCTGTGTTTCATTATTTCTTGTCACATGACACATTATTTTGCTAAGAACAAGACAAACTTACCTGAAACTGGGGGTGACGGCATATTATTTACTTCATTGTATGTTTTAACAGTGTCAGATGACTGACTGTTATGTGGTCAAAGCAACTTTGTCCAAATTGCAACTGTATCCAAGCTCAGCTGTCACTTCCTCCATTTTGCAATGCAGTTTGCTAAGCTAACAGCAAAATAGCCAGTAAATTGTAAAGAATTAGGTGCACTAAATTAGCTGTAGGTTTCAGTTTAGGAACATAAGGAAGATTTATAAATTATAAGCATACAACATTTTTAGGAGGCCAGAGACCTTCATGCTTACTTTCATGGTGAGATCGTGTACAACAGCTAAGCTCTAGCACCCACATTTCACATAATGTGTTTAAACGATGGCCCCTTTTAGCTATTGATTGGTCAAATTGAATTGCCCGGAAGTGCACATGAATATTAGAAAAAAATATGGCATGAAAACGTTCATTGAGCATGAGCTAGAATCGAAAATTTCATTCTGTAGCAGTTTGTTTGTGCTGCTTGCCATAAATCCATACAACACTCGTAACAGTGCACAGTGGGAATTCAAATGCAAGGCTGTATGCCCGGTTTAACGAAACATTTTTCAATGCCTTGGGTCATGTGGTGTGAAATATTCTGGCACTGACATTACCGTAGTTGAAATAATGCTTTTTACAGAAGTGTATAAAATGTCTTGTTTCATGAGCTTATGGTGCTTGTTTATTGATACTTCTATATGGGTTTGTGTTTCTGTGTGTTTTGTTGGTTGCAGACACAAAAAAAAAAATTAGCGCAGCATGTTAACTTTTATTGATCCAGTATAAGTGGAGCATATTGGTAAGATTTTGTGCATAAGATCATTAAAGAGCCAGTATCACCACAAGTGCAGAGCAACCAATGCAAATTTGTATATCATTTGAATAAGTAGGAATGATATATTAAGTGAAGCTAAGCAGCTCACGGCCACTACTGCGAAAAAAGCGACCTTTGTGCTGTCTATGGCCTCAATGCAAACTTTGCAATGAGAGCACAACATTAACAAAATTATGAGCTGTCTGCTGATCCACCCAAAATGTTGAGCATAACCATGGGCGACCAAGCCCAGTAAGTCAATGTACATGTTGCACCTTTTGTGCAATGGAGACGGCAGGCCTATTTCATCTCTGCTTGAGTGAGGTTCGTCAGCAGCACTTATGCACTTTCACTAAAACATGGAACATATTATGCATTGGGTGATATCATCACTTTGGAATGCAAACAAAAAAACTGTGCTGGCGACACCAAAAAGGCTCCTGGGGTCTCCCTATAATTACTGTCGCACTAATGCGTTCATGAACAGCATATCTGACAAGGAGTTTCGCAAGAAACAGCTTTTTCTTTTCTGGTGCTATAGATGCTTGATGCGGACATTTATGAAGTCCTGGCCTGTAAATCATCATAGTGGGTGATTAAAACAAAGTGGGCTCTTTGGCAAATCGGCAGAACTGTTTTACAATACTAGCTAAACTGGCATAATGTATTGATTTGCTTCACTCTATTCTGTCAAGTCTGTTGTGAGATCAGCTAATATTTGTGATAGCAAAGACAGAGTGTAACACAGACCACTCATAACATGCAGAAAAGAAAATAGGTGAAATCGGATCGTTATGTTGCAAGCCATTGAGTGTGCAAAGGAAAAATTGTTCAGTTTAGGTAATAGGCAGGTTAATCTACTTGGAACACACTTTACATCAAACACTTGCTATGGGAATGTTGGCAACACAGTTTTGCACATCACATGAAGTTTTGTTAACTGTGCTGTGCTCATTAGTATGCCAGTCTCATTTTATCAAGACATTTTATATCTTTGTTGCCATTATTTTTAGGTATAGCAGCTGGATCTTGCCTGGGTGGCCTGGGCTTAAGCTATTTCGGTGCCAGAAAGACCTACTTTATTGCAAGTTTTGTGCCTCTGGTGTGGCTTGTGCTGACAATCCTGATTAGTCAGCTTATCACACACTGTAGCAGCGGTGAGCAGGACAAGGGTGAGATTTTTTTTTCCCGTCTTGAATTCCTTATAGTAGGAGTCAGCTTGCAGCCTTTTGTTTGACATGTTTGAGCAATTATATAAGTGGTATGTACCAGCCAATGCTTGTCCATTTGAGCAATGCCATCATCCTTCTCATTCAGCGACCCCACTCTCAAGAAATCACATTCATTTGGTGTACTTAACTGCAGCATGTTCCAAGAAAATTAAAAAAGACGCTAAAGTGATGCAGTGTATTGATTTATATTGATAGCTTATTCTTTGAAAACACTGCTGTCATTAATTTAACCATCATAGGTTCTTTAGTACAAGATGAAATAAAGGTCAAAATTCTAATTTTAAGTTTCACATTGAAATTCTCTGCACATGAATGCCAGTCGGACATCACGGATTTCAAAGTGTTTTGTTTGTGTTTGGGCTATGCTTGCCAAAACAAACTTCCTGAAACTTGGTACACTAGGTCTCTGCTCTCTTCAGAAGATGATGTACTTTATTTTTACTGTGAAATATATAGGCCCTAGTAGATATGATCAATGTCGATGATGTCACAGCGAGTTCGTGCAGAATCTTCAAGGTGCCTTTGCCACCAGCATTTATTTTTTCCTGCTTACTTGCTAAGCAGCATTTTTATGGCAATGGTTATGCTTTTAGTATTGTGAAGGGCAAGCTATTATTGCATAAAGAATTGCTTTATTCTTTAGCATCCCTTTTGCAGTTAATCTTTTTCTCTTGCTCTCTCTCTTTCAGTGGTTGTTGAAGAGCCCATGGAATCTGTCCAGCCTTTCATGTCTGCCAAGAGCAACCGAAGAGACCATTCTGATCAACAGCCTGTGGAACAGCTTTGAATGTGGCTGCAACGCAGCAGCTCAGAAGGGCAATCAGCTCGATCTCACCCAATGTGCTGGCACCACAAGATTGTCACACCATTCTACATTGCGAACTTACCGTGTAAAGCCTGGCTAAGCCTTTCACCACCAGCTTACAGTTTGATTAGTTGTTAGTACATGTATTGTCAAACTAGCAAGCCAGTAGCACTATGCGAATGTGAGAACAGCGTGTTGCTGAGTCAACCGAATGCTAAAGTGTTCTTTGGTGGTCTTGACCGATGCTTTTGTACCCTAAAGTACATTTATTTTTTCTGTACAAATCTGTTGTGCAGAGAATTGATATGTTTCATTTTCCTGGGGATAAAATAGTTGCTGCTAAGCAGGCAGCCTAGAAAGCTGTGCTGTCTGCAGAAGCAAAGCGCATTTAAAATGTCACAAAATGTGTTTCTGTGAGGAATTCTGCGAACTGCCATAGCAAATGGAAATATATGTGGTTTATCAGGCATACATAGAACAAATGTCACGTTTCATTTCCTCAAAGGCTGATGTGTGCAGTGAGAGCGAGTGAAAGACATCCTTGCTCAGTAAATGCATTTCCTTAAAATGCTGCATAATGCTGACGAGTAACATGGCCCTACACGACAACATTAACAATGACGCAAAAGTTTTGGTTCACTATTAGTTGTCTTGCAAAGTAATGACAAGAAGACTTCATTTGCAAGGACATGAAACTTCAATGGGTATATATAAAGTGAGAACATGTGATGAGTTGAATTGTGAAATGGTCAAAAATATGAATACTGTTTCACTTGTGACACAAATTACAAATTAAAGGTGTGTAAAAGTTTTGCTTCCGTTACGGGTCTATGTCATTTTTTTTTTATGCATTTCCTATGTACAGTGAAAGCTTAATGTAACAAAGTTTCATGGGACACAAAAATATCTCTGTTATATCCATTGTGCATTGTTAACCATGCTAATAGTCTGCATGACTGTTACCCTAGTTTTGTATGTACATGTGTGCGTGAGCTTTGGTGTAAAAAGAGCCAAGGACATATTTACTACATGCACAGTTCATTCATATCGTACGTTGAACCATTTCTACGGTAGACGCCCCTTCGAAAATTGCCCCATATACAATCATGGACAGTATGAAAGGGAACACTGTAATTATTCTCAAGTGGCCATAATGCCTTAGTGCAGTTTTCCAATGCAAAAGTTTCCAATGCAAAGGCTTATACACAAATTCTGTTTCCTTTCACATTGCTCATGGCCGTGCATGCACAAACACACACACACATACAAAGCTTGTGTTCCACTCAAGTAGTTATACAAAATCTTGCATTGAGTTTCACTTCTACTGTATGTATTGACCATTGAACATTGCTTAGTGTCTTGAGTTAACAGACAAACACTGGCATGAAATACGAGAGCTAGGCCCGTGCTGAAAACGGTTGCAAAGAAATATTTGTCTTTGAAGATGGATGTGATGCAGTTGCTGGTACATATCTGAACAGGATGCTATAAGCATCTCCTTTGCTTCTATGACATAGACATATATATCATCAAGAACCTACCAGTATAGTTTATGTGAATTTGTGAAAAGACTTCAAACAGCACTTCGTGCAGCCATGTGAGAAACACTGCAACACTTTTGCATTTATAGTTGCATTTCTTTAAATAAACTGTATCAGTGAGGCCAAGGCAGTAATTTTTTATTGTATTTTACTTACCTTTGTAGCTTTTGGTGGGAATTTCATTGGTGTGCTGTACCAATAGAGTTTCTCACAAAATTGCCCAGAGGAAAATCTGGCGCTAGTGAGCTGCTGGATGCAAGGGAATGCCGGGATACTTGAGCCTCAAACTTGACTCCGATTTAGAGGACGCGTCTGGCTTCACGTTAAAATGGTCGATTTTTTACTAAAAGAACACGTAGTAAGCTATATATTTCTTGTCATTGCACAGAAATATGTTTTATTTAATACTGGAACCTTCTGTGCCGATGTACAATTTTATAAAACGCAAGAACTAACCAACGGCAGCTAAACTTGGCAGGCAGACGACAAAGTGAGCATTTCTTCTGCCACTTTTTGTCGTCTGTTCCTTTCTTTCGCTGTTTGGTTGTGCTGTCCAGGCGAGTGGACTTTTATTTTAGAATATAACAGGCGTGGATGTGATCCGTTTATAAACATTTTGTTTTAGAAAAGCTTTATTTTTAGAAGCTTCGCTGAACACCAGCCAACACAAGCCTCGGAGACACTTAAACAGACATTCCCAGTACTCCAACGAGCCCCTTAAGAAATTCACATAGACGGTGGCGCCACACTTTCTTCTATTTATGTTTGTGAGAAACTCTACTGCTGTACCATACCGTATAATACCAAGCTAGCGCTCCTACCTGAGCAAGGTGTCCCTCCCCTTTTCAGGAGATTATAAATGCGTGCCAATGACTGAGGAAGTGCCTCTTTCTGCCCTGCCAACATTTTCACTCTTTCATTACACGTTTTAATTCACTTAATGAGGGTGAATAAGGGCAGTGAATGCATGCTTATTCTATAGTGCACTTCATTTAAAGCACATGCGGCTCTCTCGCTGCCTTCTTGAATTTTGATCTGTGACCAAGCAAGGCCCCCCCCCCCCCCCCCATTCAAATTTTGTTAGATTATCTTTCACTGTAAAGGGGGAGGCACTTGCTTGGGATATAACTGTAAGTCTGCTGTCAGACTTTACAGCACTGGAAGAGTGCTCCCAATGAGCACTCCACTCATAGAACAGTGTAATCTGTGTTGTTTTCCCAGCGATACAACAGCGCATACAGGTTCAAAAACAGTACCAAAGTTTGACGTCATGGCGAATTCATTCATTCATATTATTTTTTTTTGTCGACTGCACACAGGAGACAGAGAATTGGAGAAAGCAAAAGGCACAGAGGCTGACTTCAGGTAGTATGCTCAATTAAAAAAATGTGAAATAAAAAGAATGATGAAAGATTATGAGGACAGGGAGAACGTTGGCACATATGCATGGTTGCAGCTATTGCGAACTCGGCCTTAAGAATGATTATATAGTGCATGTGCATGCTGTTTAGATGCAGTCATTTCTTCTACTTCTACGTTCAGTCACAAGTCAAATAAGAGCACTTATTTATCATTTTATGAGCTCGTCTTATTGAAAACATAGCAATAATCCATTGCTAGATAACTATAACGTTAGATATACCAAAACAAGATTTTTTATGACATGGCACTAAATTGTAGTTCCTTGCACTACAATTCTGACATGGAGGAAAACGATGAAAAAAGAATGATCCATATAATGTTTTCACCCAATCCTCGTGATGTGGCCAATGCACAGAAGAATGCTTGTTTGTCTTTAACATTACTTTAGCCTGTCAAAGTCCATAACCAGAAGTGCTGAAAAAAAGTGGTGTAGTTGGACCGAATAAGCCATTCTGCACAAGCAGTGTGAGCAGAGTTACCGTAGTTACTTATAAGTATGCCATATGTACTTCAGGGGCATCGTTAAAAGCACTGCTCTTGGATTAACATGACTGAGTTCATTTCTTAACTAGCTGAACAGTTAATTTACTCACTTGAATGTAATGAAGTTAGATGAAAAGCGAACAAGGCCGAGAGCATGTGTATTGTCTAATAGTACAACAAAACATGAACTCTCCATAAAGGCATAGATGGACTGCAATGCCTCGTTTGCATCAAAGAGCAGTGTCTAGCTGAATATTATTCAGGAGGAGACAAACTCGAGAGCTTCCCACATCGACTTCAGAGTTCTGAAATCTATGCATGGTCCAACACACTTACTTGACAAAAGTTAGCTTGATGGCAATCACAAAGATAGCCACTTATATGTGTGAAGCATGTGGTGTGAAGTGATGCATCCATCCAACTGCACGGAAGCCTGAAAGGTAAAATTCCAATGTGTAGTGAGCTCAAATATACAGGGTATTTCAAGAATTGTGTCCAATGTTATTTAAAAATTACAGAAAGGAGGCATCCTCGTGCTACCTGTGGGGTGCCTTTTACTGTGGAAGAAGGCATCTTCAGGTTCACACAAACATGAATGACATCATTAATTATATATAAATTAAAATAACTTTTAAACCAGTATAAATATCCGGTCGAGTTTAATTGGCGAATATAAGTTCTGCATACGAATAGCCCACAGCCCCTTTAAAAAATTTTTAAAAAGTGGCCACTAATAATCACTACCTAACAATCTGGCTAATTTAGCTGGCCAAACCAACGCACCGAAAAGCGCATCTACCATTCACTTCAAAAACGCTCTAAATGACGGCACTGTTTCTCTTGCATCGAGGGAGGGGGATAAGCGAGCATCGATAAGCGGCCAAAAGCAAAATGTTCAGATTGACGCTTGATAATGGCAAAGAAAACAGTGTCGTCATTGAGGGCATTTTCAAAGGGGATGGTAGAAGCATTGTTTGATGCATCAGTTTTGGTTTTTACCTGCTAAATTAGCCAGATTTCATCGCTTGGTGGTGATTACCAGTGGCTGTTTCTCAAAAGTTTCAAAGTGGCTGTGGGCTATTCGTAGAACTGTTAAGCAGTACAAACTTCAGGGACAAGAGAAGGCGATACACAAGTGCGAAACTTCTAACTAAAATTTACTGAAGAAACACATGAAAAATGTATAGGTGACCAAATGCTTGCACAGCTTCACAATCACAAAACCACGACACCCCAAAGTGGTAAATTTTCATTGGAAGTTTCGCACTTGTGTATTGCCTTCTCTTGTCTCTCGTCCCTGAAGTTTGAGCTACTTAACAGTTCATTGAAGTACCAACTAGCCCAAACAAGCACCTTGCTATTCGTAGAAATTGAATTCAACCATTCTACTCGACAGGCGATTTCCAGTGGTTAAAAAATTATTCTAACTTCTATAATTACTGCTGTAACTGTTGCTTGTGTGCATCTGAAGATGCCTAGCTTCTCCCACAGTGAAGGGAACACCACAGGTAGCACAAAGATGCCTTCATTTTGCAACTTTTAAATAATATTGGACACATTTCCTGGGAATGTTGGCTGAATTGAAGACTGCATGGTGCGCCTGCCAAGCTGCTGGTTAAAGGTTTGAAAAGTAAATTGGTCAATGATTCATTTGAAAAGCAGTACTAGTGAAGGGCTTGCAAGAAAAGGTGAAATAAACCAGAGGCTTGCACTTGTAACATCTATAGAAGCTATACAGACATGTGAATTTACAAAAAAAAAATATGGGTTACAGATTAGTGTAAAATGAAGTGGAAAAAACATATTGCAATATGTGGACACACATGCAAGAAGAGTGAGGAAGTGAGTCAATAAACTTTTAATTCGTCTGGCAAAACGCGACAAAACGCCCACCTGGCAAACGCCACAACGAAACCGACAGGTCAAGCCTGCCGGCTCGATCACGGGCACGCTGGACGGCCAGGATTCGGTCTTTAAAGACAGGACTTCGCAGGAGCGTGTCCCACTCTTCCTTGTTGAACGTCAAGCCCAGCGACCCGCACTCCCAAAGCATGTGAGGCAAAGTAGCAACCTTGCGACAAGCCGCGCAAGAACTATTCATGTAAATTTCTGGATGAATACTATTAAGGAACGCAGAATTAGGGTAAGAGCTGGTTTGCAGGAGCCTGAGCGTGACCGCCTGCGGCCAGTTTAACTTTGAATGAGGTGTTGGGAAGAGCCTTCTCTTTAGATAAAAGATTTTCGTTATCTGATTGTGTGTGCTAGAAGTGTCCCTGTGTCCAGGAGGAAAGTCGTTCTACCCGAGTGCAGCGCGGTCAGTAAAGCCACGCACAGCCTCGTGCGCAGACTCGTTAGGGTTCAGAGGAACCCCCTCAATTGCCCCGACATGAGCAGGGAACCAGAAGATGCTGTGTGTGGTGTTGTCACTGTTTCTGGCTCCTCTCAGAATATGAACAACCTGCCGTGCTACCAGGCCTTTCAGAAATGCCCTGACGACTGCCTTGGAGTCGCTATACATGCTGTATCTCCGACCGTCTTGCATAGCGAGTGCAATAGCCACTTGCTCGGCCACCTTAAGGTCCATCGTCCGATTCAAGGCACAATTGATTATCTTGCCCTGCGTGTCCATGACGGAAACCACAAAAGCCTTGCCTTTTCAGTACTCGGCGGCATCTATGAAGTTGCCTCGATCTTGTTCTTGGAAATTTGCTGAAATATAGTCGCCACTCTTGCCTTGCGATGACCTGCATTGTGCACTGGATGGACATTGCGGGGCAGCAGAGCAACGACAAGCTTCTCATTTATTTCTCTGGGTAATTGTGTCTTACTGGCCAAATTCTTGGTGGGGGCGAGTCCGATTTCTTCTATAATCCACCTTCCAGCCAGCATGGTAGAGAGCTGAGCTAGCTGGGCCCGTTCCTGAGCTTCGGTAATCTCCTCCATGGTGTTGTGTATGTCGAGCCCAAGGAGGTCCTCAGTATGCGCTATGACGGGCTGCCTGAGGGCTCTCTTGACGATTTTTCTAATGAGGGCTTGTCACGTTCATCTCTGAGACAGTTGTGCATGGCCACCATGTAAGTGAAGTGACACAGCACAAAAGTGTTGATAAAACAGAGCAGGTTGTCTTCTTTGAGGCCCCGACATCTGTTCGTGACCCTTCGAATGAGGCGAAAAGCGTTGTCGGTCTTTGCAGTGATCTTGTGCAATGCAGTGCAATTGCCGCCACGTGATTCAATAAGCATACCCAGGACTCTGATGGTGCCCACCCTGGGTATTGGGTAGCCGCTCCGAGTGAACAGGTGAATGTCACTTTCAGAGACCGGCTTCGAATTCTCGAGTATATTCCCTTTTTATTTTCTTTGTAAAGCAGGAGTTCGGACTTAGTCGGGGAGCACCAAAGTTCAGTGGGTAGGCGGTACTGTTTCGTCACATCTACGGCCTCTTGCATGGCACTTTCCACTTGCCCTTCACTACTGCTGGTGCACCAGATTGTGATGTCGTTGGCGTAGATGGTGTGGTTGATACGTATACAACTTGGGCCAGTTTCCTTGAAAGACCGACCATGCAGATGTTGAACAGAGCGGGCGAAATGACCGAGCCTTGTGGTCTACGTACCCCATGGGCCTACCAGCACCTCGTCAGAGACGTAGTCACTAATTCGTAGTTTCGCTTTCCTCCCGGTCAAGAACGAACGGATGTAGTTATACAGTTTAAGGCCCAGCTCAAGGTCCGTGACAGAATATTAACCAGGATGTATGAGTGGAGAGCATTGTCTTCTCCGGGTCGAGTCCGAGCAAGGCCCTCGTGTCCCTAGTACTGACGTCAATTATTTGATGCTTTGATAATCTTCATGGCGTCCTGCGTCGCCAAGCTAGCTCGGAAGACAATCATGTTGTGAGTACTGACGCTATTGTCTTCCAGATATCAGCTGAGTACGACGCGCACAGCCACTTTCTCTACGCAGGACGTAAAAGAGATGGCTCGGAGGTTATCAATATTTCGAATCTTGCCTGGTTTGGGGATCAGGACGGTCGTGGCGGTCATCTATTTTTCTGAGATGCTGCCATTTCTCCACGTCTAGTTGATCTTCTCTGTGAGGTATTCGATTGAGCCATCATTAGGATTGCGCAACATCTTATTGGTGATGCCGTCGGGACCTGGCGCGGACTTGCCATTGATTTCAAAAATGGCTTGCCTGACTTCCGCCACGGTGAAGTATTCTTCCAACTCCGAACGGGCCGAGGTATTTGAGAAACCGGACCTCCTCGTCTCTGTGGTTCATGGGCAGGTACTTCTTCACGACCTTGGCAGCTAGCCAGCTCATCTCTGGAACACGATCTGGTTGCTTCGTGGAGGGCTCTGGCGAGAGTGTGTCCCTGATTCGGCCTTGTTTTGCCCGCGCTGAGTAAATGTTTGAGCAAGCCTCAGGACTTGATTGCGCATCTGGCCAATATTCAATCAAGTCACAGACCTCGTTTCATTGCTGCTTGCAGAGGGTTCAACAGTGATCTTCGATAGTCTTGTTGAGCTCCGAGATTTCCCCCTATACCTTTGGTTGAATCTTAATTGTGCCTTCCATCAGAGGAGCTAGCAGCGCCTGCTTCTTCAATCAGATGAGCGTGACAGAGGGGTGAGAATGTGGGCACACACTTTTCTGGCAGCCTTCTTTTATGCGAGCCACACAGGCCAAGAAAGAAAGAAGAAAGAGGGGGAAATGGGTCTTTTTTGGTATTGGACAAATCGTAGTGCGAGATGATTTCATCCAATAATTTTCTTTTCCCACAATGAGCTTTCAGCACCGGCATTGTTCAAAAATTGAGTTCATAGCTACCTTCTGTAGATATTTGAAGAGGAATTGAAGTACTAGTGAAAGAAGGGCAGAAAAAAAAAAAAAAGAGCAAGCTACACGGCTCGCGTCAGAACACATACAATCACTTGAATTGATTCTTCCAGTGTTCTGTATGTCAGAGGTCATATAAGGCGCATAGATTTTGAACAATTTCACGTATAATTGCTCGTAGATTACGTTATTCCAAGTACGACCGTAGGGCTATGATTTGCGGAAGACCCAGTACCACGACAGTACCACCACGAGGCAAACTGTAGTTACGACAAACGTTTGCTAAACATATGTCTGGCGAACGTGTACTTGGAAGTGTGGCAGCTTGGGCTAGTTGGTATGGCATGACGGCAATTATAGCGCGAGAACAAAACGACGACGCAGAGACAAGAAGCTAAGAGGACACGAAAGACACGCCCTTCTTGTCTCTGTGTCGTCGTTTTGTTCTCGCGCTATAACTATCGTCGTGTACTTGGAGTCATGTGTCGTAAGCGTGCCTCATTAATTCGTAATTACTGAAGATTTACTACTTTGTGTTGTTCTAATTGACTCTTCACATCAATGAGTACTAGTACTCCAGTGGCTCTGGCAAGGCTCTTGTACTAACTTTAGGCCAAGGAAAACATAACCTTTTTTTCCCCAACTTTTCTTTATTGACTTTCACGTTTTTTTTTTGTTGAGCTTCACATCTTTCTTTAGATTCGAGAGATTTTATATTTTGCTCCATCGCATTCTTTCTGACCCGCTTTAAGAGACAGCTGAATCAACATCGATATTAGCATCTTGTTGTATTTGTTTTGTTCGCATGTGCGTTTGTTTACGATGAATTCGCAGCTATTTACCTCAAAATACCACCAAAAACGGTAAGCCAGGTGTTTATAGCTTTATATATGCTTGTAGAGCACATACGGAGCGTGTTCCCAGTTCACTTTATCCCACCATTGAGCCAAGTGACCAAGTATGACGTTTGCGCGCCCTGCGAACTGTCATGTCCGGCTGGTACCATTTCTCCATTTTCGCCTTCGAAATCGAGTGTTGCTTCGCTTCTCAAGCATTCGAACACCGCAACGCGACAAACGCTTTGGAATATATAGCCCTCTAGCGATGGGAAGAAGGGGACACCGCTAATGTGGTAATCTTTAAATTTCGTGCGCTCAACTCGTCGAATCACAGAATGGCATGTGACGTTGTGGGTGTGCAGTGCCGCTACGAAGCGCATGTGCCTGCGAGCGCCGGTGCTTGTGCCGGTCCACGCTTTCACCGTAGTCACATGATCTTATTTTGCATGCTGCATCACGTAACTATCAGAATTAAAAGCGCATCCACTGACCGGATGACCCTGCAAGCCTAACCGTGCGTCGTAACGCGAGCCGCCGTTCGTGTTCGCAGCCCGCCCGCAGAAAATCTGAAATAGCGGGCGGCGTGTGCGGCCCGCAAACGCCGGTGTCAAGGCTATGTGTAGTTTCCGTGCATTTGAGTTTGCGGGGCAGCTGAATTCCCTATATTTTTCCCTAGGAGGGGCAAACGTTATTCTAAAGCTCGTTTGGCGCCCGCAACTAAAGCAACGCCTGCAAACGTTATTCTAAAACTTCCTAATTTCCAAGTTAGCGGGCGTAGCGTTTGCATATGGGCGCCATATGTGCTTCGGAATCGCGTTTGTCCCCCGCTGCGCGTGATCTCGAGATCATCGCAAAGGGAGGGCTTCGCGGGCCGCGCGCTAATTTTTCGGCGGGCGGCCCGCAAACGCTAACGGCGGTTGCGTCATGACGCATGCGCAGGGACAGTGACCGCAGCCGATAGCGTACGTAAAGCTTTGTTTACGCTGTTTGAAAACTCCCTAATGAGCTGGTTTGCACGTCTCGAAAATGATCAAGCATAAATGGGCAGAGCTTTTCGAAGAGTCGAAGGTGGGGCATTCAATTGATCGATCTTGGAATCTGAAATTAACTAACTCTTATATCGATATCAGAGAGAGAGAGAGGTAGACTTAATTAATTTCTGGCAGATTGCTGTGCTGGGCTCCCGCCTAGGAGCTAATGGAAAGACTGTGTCTCCCGGCTGTTTCTTTGACCTGCTGGATCGCACAAAGTTGCTTGTCCAAGCCCGAACTGAGCAACGCAGTCCGCCAACGTGCCCGGTCTTCATTGAAGGCCACGACCCCAGAATTTATGACTAATGCTGGACATTCCCATAGGATATCGCCAAGAGTGGCTCTGGTGGTACAGTACTGGCATAGATTAGAACTATAGACGTCGAGATATATGTTGTGCATGATGACGGGGTTCTAATTGTGTGTGTTTGTACCTGCCGCCGCTGAACGGACTGGGCCCGATTTAGCTTGGGGCGAGGTGAAGAGTACTCCCGCCTTTGCAGTCGATAGTGTTGAGTTATGCCATTAAATTTAGTGAGCCGATCGTCCCATTCCCACACTGGCGCAGAAAAGTCCGTTTGGGTGGCCGCTTCGTCTGACGCGACTCCGAACATAAGACCGTGACCCGGCTGCGGCGGCTGCATTTCCGATGGAGGCGGAAATGTTGTAGGCCCATGTTCAGATTTGGGTGCACGTTAAAGAACCCCAGGTGGTCGAAATTTCCGGAGCCCTCCACTACAGCGTCTCTCATAATCATATTGCCACCTACTTCTAGTAGTGGGTCGTATGCCAAGGTGAAGGCTCACACCACGAAGAAGAAAGAAGTGCGCGTGGACCCCCGCTCTAGCAAACAAGCCCAACCGACGCGCTTGGTTAGAGCCCTGTTGCTCGGACATCAATAGACCTTGTCGACATCCCCTGGAGCGACGTGACAATTGGTGGAGGTGCTGGGTAGCCCCTCACGGATGTTTCAGACCCCTCCTGGAAGCAGCACCACAAGCCTAGTGCGAGTCCACACTCCCGTTCATCGGACAAGCCGCAGGATCAGGGGATTGCCACCCGAAGCTGACCCTACAGTTCACACCAGTATGATGAGCACGTCCGTTCAAACCACTTTAACAGGAACGGCAAACCCCCCGGTGACTCGGTACACCCTCGAAAGTCCACAGGTTCCGACACCGTTTCATGGCACCGAGCTCGAAGACGTCGAGGACTGGTTGGTCGACTTCGAACGCGTGGCTGCTTTGAACGACTGGAACGACGCGGCCAAACTACGGCGTGTGTACTTCTATTTGGAGGATGGAGCACGTACCTGGTACATGAATCACGAGGAACAGATGACATCGTGGCCCGATTTCCGCCGCCGGCTGTTGGACACTTACAGAAGTGCTGATCGCCACGAACGAGCGGAGTGAGCGATCCAGGCCCGCATCCAGATGCCCAACGAAACTGTCATGACCTATGTGGAAGATATGACGCGTCTGTTCCGACGGGCTGATCCAAGTATGACAGAAGAGAAGAAGTTGCGTCACCTAATGCGGGGAGTTGAGGAGCAGCTTTTCGCTGGCCTTGTACGGAGCCCTCCGAACACGGTCGCCGAGTTTTTGTCTGAAGCCGTCACGATGGAAAAGATGCTTCAGCATCGATCCACCCTGTATGAGCGGCAAGTGAACACGTCCACTGCTCAAGTTCTGACGACTTTTGGGAGCAACACCGAGTGTCTGCGCGACCTTATCCGCTCTATAGTACGTGAGGAGCTGCAAAAGGCTGCCACAACACCACTACCTACGGTGAGTTCTATCGCAAGTATCGTCAAGGACGAGCTGCATCATGCCTTGCGTGACCCTGTGAGTCTGGATAACGCCACACCCACCCCGGCTGACTACCACCGTGCGACTTATGCGGAAGCCTTGAAGCGCCCAGCTTCCTCTTCCCCGCTGTTTGTTCAGGCACCTCCTACAGTTTCACTTCAGTCGGCGCAGCCTCTACGGTACTACGAGAACACACGCACGCCCCCACCCCTCGTTTACGCCAACCCTGTGCATCTTGCGGAACAACCAGCATACTACCTTGACGACAGACGTGCTTCGCCTCGGAAATCTGATGTTTGGCGCACTCCTGATCGCCGACCTTTGTGCTTTTACTGCGGTGAAGCGGACCATTTGTACCGCCAGTGTCCATACCGGCGTCTCGGGCTGCGCGGCTTTTCAGTATATTCAGCGCCTCCTCGGTATGGCCAGCGACCCCGGGACATTGAGGACTACCTAGCTCAACAGCGCATGCCACCGCCTTCTGGACGGCAGCCGCGCTCACCGTCGCCGAGGCGCTTTTCATCTTCGCCACAGCGCCATGCTGGCGCACGGTCCCCCAGTCCCCGCCGGGAAAACTAACGCAAGCGACCCTTGGAGGCGAGGTCGCTGGCAGTCGACGTGCTGAAGACCTCCGATCAACGCTAACAGTAAAGGGTGTGGATTCGACTGAGCGATATGTGCGGCTTTCTCTGGATATACCGGTGCTGATAGACGGCTATGCAGTAGGTGCTTTAGTTGATACCGGGGCTGACTATTCTATACTAAGCGGGAAAATGACCAGACTACTAAAGAAGGTAATCACGCCCTGGCATGGCTCTGTGATTCGAACGGCTGGCGGCCACACCGTCTCTCCGCTTGGAACCTGCACGAGTAGAGTTCGGGTCTGCGGCTATACTTTTGTAGCAAGTTTCCTTGTGCTCCGTGAATGTTCTCGCGACGTTATTCTTGGTGTTGACTTCCTGCAGGAGTATGGAGCTGTCATTGACCTTCAAGAGAATCGCATCACCTTCTCAGCCGACCGAGCAATCGACAAGCAGGACGACCAACAACGTGCCGACATTCTTCGTGTTTCTGCTGAAAGTATAACGCTTCCTCCAAGAGCCAGTGTTATTGTCGACGTCACATGCTGTGGATTGCAAAATGGTGAAGCGATTGCAGAAAGTAATTTTGAACACCTGCTGACTCGAGGTGTTTGTGTGGCTAGGAGTATCATACAGCTACGTGATGGCCGATCTCAACTGCTCGTTACAAACTTCAGCAACGAACACCGACACCTTTTCTGTGGCACTTCGTTAGCGTTTGCAGATGAATTAGGTACCGTTCCCATCTGCTTCTCGTCGGACGCAGTGGAGGCCGCCGATACGTCTTTAAGCAATATCGATATTAATTCTAACCTCACACCAGAAAACCAGACAGCACTGCGAAAACTCTTGCTTGAATTCAAGTCATGCTTCGCTGCTTCCTCTAAGGTGCGCCAGACTTCGATCACTAGGCACAGAATCATCACTTACGACGACGCCCGCCCAGTACACCAACAGCCTTACCGTGTGTCAGCGAAGGAACGAGAAGCCATTCGTACGCAAGTTCGAGAAATGCTTGACGACGGCATCATCGAGCCTTCCAACAGTGCGTGGTCCTCTCCGGTCGTCCTAGTCAAGAAGAAAGACGGAACGCTACGTTTTTGCGTCGATTACCAGAAGCTGAACAGCGTGACTAAAAAGGACGTGTACCCGCTGCCACGCATCGACGACTCGTTAGACAGATCACGCCGCGCCCACTATTTTTCCTCTTTGGATTTAAAGAGCGGGTACTGGCAGATCGAGGTTGACGAGCGAGATCGCGAGAAAACGGCCTTTGTTACCCCTGATGGCCTGTATGAATTTCGAGTCCTTTCTTTTGGTTTGTGCTCAGCACCCGCAACCTTCCAGCGAATGATGGACACGGTGCTTACTGGTCTGAAGTGGCAAACTTGTCTCGTATACCTTGATGATGTTGTCGTTTTTTCTGAAACCTTCCAGCAACATCTTCATCGCCTCAGGAGTGTGCTACAGGCTATTCAATCAGCAGATCTTACACTCAAACCGCAGAAGTGTCACTTTGGTTATGAAGAGCTCAAATTCCTTGGCCATGTAGTCAATGCGAAAGGAGTCCGACCCGACCCCGACAAACTTGCCGCTGTAGCCGCGTTTCCGCATCCTACAGACAAAAAGACTGTTCGGCGCTTTCTGGGCTTGTGCGCCTACTATCGACGATTTATTAGAGGGTTTTCGAAGATAGCGGAACCCTTGACTCGCCTTACACGCGACGACACACCGTTTGTATGGGCTACCGAACAACAGGCTGCTTTTGCCGAGCTACGACAGCGGATGCAGTCAGCCCCTGTTCTTGCGCATTTTGACGATGATGCTGACACAGAGGTGCACACTGACGCCAGTAACATCGGCCTCGGCGCAGTGCTCGTCCAGCATCAGCACGGCAAAGAACGAGTCATTGCCTATGCCAGCTGCTCACTGTCCCGTACCGAGGTGAATTACACGACCACAGAGAAAGAGTGTCTCGCAGTTGTGTGGGCGATCACCAAGTTTCGCCCGTACCTCTATGGTCGTCCATTTAAAGTGGTGACGGACCACCATGCCCTCTGCTGGTTGGTAAACATTCGTGATCCCTCTGGACGACTGGCCCGATGGAGCTTGCGTCTACAGGAATTTGATGTTACCATCGTATATAAGTCTGGACGGAAGCATGAAGACGCTGATACGCTGTCGCGTGCACCCATACCTTTAGTCAATCAAGAAGACGACGACGATGACGGTTTCCTGGGCGCCCTTAGCTCATCTGACTTGAGCAGACGCCAGCGAGAGGATGAAGAGATTCGACCGCTCATCGACTATCTGGAGGGTCATAGCGCCGTTATACCTCGCCATCTATTTCGTGTCATGACGTCTTTCTGCCTCCGAGGTAATGTCCTGTACAAAAAAAACGCCCGTTCTACGAGCCGCGCTTACCTCCTCGTCGTTCCGAAGGACATGCGGGACGAAGTCCTCTCCGCGTGCCATGATGAGCCCACATCTGGTCATCTAGGTTACTCGCGAACGCTCGCCAGAGTAAGTGAGGCGTACTACTGGCCCGGACTTTCAGCAAGCGTGAAGCAGTACGTTAAAAGCTGTCGTGAATGCCAGCGTCGAAAGTCGCCACCAAGCAAGCCGGCTGGATTACTTCAGCCAATTGATCCACCCCACAAGCCATTTGACCAAGTCGGCATGGACATTCTCGGCCCATTTCCTTTATCGTCCGACGGTAACAAATGGGTCATTGTTGCAACCGACTATTTGACCCGCTATGCTGAGACACAGGCGATACCACGAGCCACGGCTTCTGAGGTAGCACAGTTCTTCATGTGCCACATTGTTCTGCGCCACGGTGCTCCATCTACAGTGATAACCGACAGAGGAACAGCGTTCACTGCACAGCTTATTGATGAAGTTTTTCGGCTAAGTAACACTAGGCATCGAACGACGACTGCTTACCATCCGCAGAGCAACGGCTTAACCGAGCGACTAAATAAGACAGTCACAAACATGATCTCCATGTACATCGACGTCCAACACAAAACATGGGATCGCATTTTGCCTTATGTGACGTTCGCTTATAACACCGCCGTTCAAGAAACAACCCGATTTACACCGTTTCGCCTTCTCTACGGCCGCGAAGTTCAGACGATGCTGGATGCGATGCTTCCTTATGAAGGCGCTGATCGATTAACAACTGACGCAGAAGAATTTGCAGAGCGGGCCGAGGAAACTCGCCAGCTCGCCCGGCTACACATTGGTCAGCAGCAACAGGTCGATGCACGACGTCACAATATGCGTCACAATGACGTATCTTACAGTCCGGGAGACCAAGTTTGGGTTTGGACCCCTGTTCGACGCCGTGGCCTCTCCGAAAAGTTGCTCAGCAGATACTTCGGTCCGTATAAAGTAATACGCCGCGTGAGGGACGTAAACTACGAAGTGGTTCCGGACGCTACGTCGTCACGATGGGCACAACGAAAACAACCGACCTCTGACATAGTTCACGTGGTGCGCATGAAGCCCTATTTTGCGCGTTCCTAAAAGACCACTTTTCCTGTGTTTTTTTTTTATTTGTGCTCTGACAATTGCCTCATCATTGGTGAACTTATCGCGTCTAACATTTGATTATTGGTGCCCTTTTTCATTGTTTAACCTACTTTGTTTTGGTTTTTTTTCAATAACTTTACAGCATCGGGACGATGCTCTTTCTTTTTTTTTTGTAGAGGAGGAATATTGCCACCTACTTCTAGTAGTGGGTCGTATGCCAAGGTGAAGGCTCACACCACGAAGAAGAAAGAAGTGCGCGTGGACCCCCGCTCTAGCAAACAAGCCCAACCGACGCGCTTGGTTAGAGCCCTGTTGCTCGGACATCAATAGACCTTGCCGACATCCCCTGGAGCGACGTGACAATATGGTGGTTTTGGGACGTTAAACCCCACATATCAATCAAATCAATCAACATAAGACCGCGAGCCACGTTGTGCGCCACTTCATTCGGACTGTCCTCTGGGTTACCTAGTGGTGTGTTGGCAGGGAACCAAAGGATGTGCACGTATTTGTTCACCTCGTGATTTTCGCCTGTACTAAGAATCGGCGGGGGAGATTCTGTCACTGGCGTAGTTTCGAACGGCTGTCTGCGAGTCGCTGATTACAGATGAGGCGTTAGTGTGGGCTATGGCCATCGCGATAGCCACTTCTGCCGCTTCTACGTTCCGTATGATGATTGACGCATTGCTTTTCTATTGTTGTGTGTGGTTTATGACAGTAGCCACGAAGTGGTGATGTTCCTGGTGGCGTACTGTGTCGAGAAAGATCGCCTCATGATGCGCCCAAACATCTTTGACATGGCTTTGGCTCTACTGACGCGTCTGCCCTTGTTGTGTTCAGGGTGCATGTTTGTTGGTATGGGTGGTACTGTGAGCTTGGCACGGATAGTATGTGGTATGTCGTGATTGTCTCCGTGTTGAATGTGGTAAGAAATGCCAATATTACATAGAATCTGGCAGCCTGGCTTAGTCTTGGCTAATCACTCGAAATGCGAGATTTGTTTGTTTGTTTATTTTATTCGCATCTTGCACAACGTACATGACGCTGGAATCATGCTGTAGTAAAAGCTGTTTGAAATCGACAGCTTGACAGAGCTGCAAGCCCCCAAGCACTGGGCAGCGTAACGGCAACGTCAAGTACAACTTGTATATTGAAAGGAAATGAAGAAGAACAGAAAGATAAAAATAAATAAATAAACAAAAAAGAAAATTGACCAAAAATTACTACCAACACAGTAAATATGCAGAAGCCGTAATAAGGTATGACACGTATTTCGGCATTACACAATTTCACATGCTATTATGTATTATACAAACAATAACAGAGAACATAATATCATTTATTATACAAATAGTAACACATTTAGGACAGGGCTATACACTGGAGAAAATGAAAGGAACAATGAAAAAAATACAATTTTTCTAAAGACATCAGTACGAGGCAATCGATAGATGAAAGATTAGTCTTTTTGACATCATGTGTACCAATGCGCAACAAACAATCAGAACATTCGAAATTTTTGAAAATGCTCTCGTAGTCCTTGGAAAGTCGTTTCATTTGTTGCGCCTCAAAAAGTTCCTCAAAAGTATTGTGTTAATCAAGTTGAAGGAGGAGTTCAGTGCTGGTGTTTTGAGGCAAACCTAGCGCTTGTTTGTAAATTCTCCTAATAAGGCTGTAGAGTTTTGACTTTTCTGCAGTGAACCATCGATGGTACGCTGCCGTATAGCTGATGTGACTTAGAACCAATGATTGGATCAAACGGATGATGCTATCCTCTTTCATGCCTTTGTGTTTATTGGTAATGCACCTAATGAGGCGCATCGTGTTAGACACTCTGGCTTCAATGTTGCGAACTGTCTCCTTGTTGGTACCCTTACTTTCTATGATCAGAGCTAGCACTCGGATTTTATCCACGGTTGGTATGGCGTGACCATCGCTTGTAGTGAGTTTTATATCGGCATGTGCCTGCGCTTGAGGATGTTTGGGTGGCCGACCTCTAAGTGTAGGGCGATATAGCAGTAGCTCAGATTTCTCCACCGAGCAGGATAGTCCAGTTCCTTTTAAATACCGTTCCACTGTGTCAATCCCCTCCTGTAATCTCTGTTCAATGGAACCGTCACTGCCATCGCAAACCTAGAGGGTGATGTCGTCGGCATAAATGGTGTGATAATGTCCTTGGATGGTTTGCAGTTTTGAAGGAAGACCAATGAGGGCGAGGTTAAACAACAAGAGTCTAGAGATCACAGAACCCTGCGGGGGGTGCCCGTGCTTCCCATGGTTATTTCAGACGACCTGAGTGCTCCCAAAGCCACAGTGATCGTGGCCGTTCTGCCTGTAAGAAATGCTCTTATATATTTGAACTGGTATAGCGCATTACGGGGAAGAAGAAACGGCCGAGCATACCGACACAAGAGGACAGAGCGCTAACTTCCATCTGAGCTTTATTGTCAAACTGCATCAAATATGTAGACCGGCGCAAGCATACAAAACCACCCTAACGCAACGACAAGATTACACACAACATCGCACCGTCACATATCACAGATTCATAGGCGGTTATCCTGATTAAGGAAGGCCACTTCATGTTCAGATAAAACCAAAGAAGGGGCGCTAATACACGTGATGCCAGCTCTTGCTATACAATGCGCTTCTATAATTTCCCGAGTTAATTGTGACGGGTGCTTTTTAACCACTTCACATTGATCAAACATGGGGGAACATCCACAATCTCGGCAGTGAATTCCAATGTGGCCCTGGATTGCTTTGTGAACATTATAATGGTGCTCTTTTAGCCTTTCATTAAGGCAGCGCCCTGTTTGGCCGAAATACCACTTACCACATGAGAGTGGAATCGCGTAAACAACCCCCGCTACACACAGCACAAACCGAGTTTTGTGCTTGGTTGAGCAACCAGTGGTACGTGATTTGAGAGGATTGACTGCTTTGCAAAGCCGCTGTAACTTATCCGGCGCTGAAAACACCACTTTGACGCTGCATTTCTCCCCTATCTTTTTTAGCCGGTGGGAAATGTCATGCACGTAGGGTAAAACTACGGGTCTAAGAACATATCAAGGCTAAGCTTCTTGCACTTATCCACTGCTTTGGCAAGTTTTTCGAAACCCAAGGTGGCACACAGCTTTTTTGCTTGGGATTTAACTTTGCTAAGGGATTTAACTTTGCAGTGGATAAGTGCAAGAAGCTTAGCCTTGATATGTTCTTTACGGCCAAAACACATAAGGTCGATATCCCTCTGCGGGTAATTGTGACAGAAAGAGGAACATGGCAAAAAACTGTGGCATTATTTCTGCAAGAAAAGCTCAATTTGCTCACCATCGATGACCCCTTTTTAATTAGGAATTCGGACATTTTGGTTAACTTTCTGGAACATATGACAGGGGCTTAAATGCACTTTCTGTCGATATAAAGGATTTGTATTACTCTTTGCCGCATGAGAAGTTGTTACAGTGTGTTGACAATGCCATTGACTCATTTGGTGCTGTAGCCTTCCAGAATCTCACGGGTGTCCATAACAGTAACCTCTTAGAGCTTCTGTCTTTATATCACGTCGACTTTTGTATTTTTTAATGATCGTAAATACATACAGAATAGTGGTGTCTGCATCGGGTCATGCCTCGCCCCGATCCTTAGTGACATATACCTTGCATATCATGACCGTTTGCTGATGAGCATGCTTGACCAAAATATTGTCACCAAAATATGTCGTTACGTAGACGACTCTTTTAATTTTCATCGACTGCAGCGACGCTGCCTGCCAGCACCTAACCGACGGTATTGTAATGACTTTTAAAGAATGTTTCAAACCGCTTTTATTGACTCATGAGATGCCAGTTGATAACAGCTTACGCTTTTTAGATTTGAATTTAATTCTTTCACCTGATCATGTGTGCTGGCTATTTGAACCTAGAACTGGAAAACCTCTTTTACCCTATGACTCTTCCCATTCCAAGTTAGTTAAGCGAAGCATCACAAATCTTTGTCTCATCAATCCTCTTAGGAAATCATGTGATCATGTCATGCAGCGCAGCTTTGCAGCTCAAGCTGAAAGGCTTTTGAGTGCTGGTTACCCAGCTATCCTATTGGTATCTATAGCAGAAAAGCTATTAAAACAGATAAAGAAATGCTGCAACTCCGAGGCTCAGCCGGAATCTAACGACCGAAAAAGACCCGTAGTTTTACCCTACGTGCATGACATTTCCCACCGGCTAAAAAAGATAGGGGAGAAATGCAGCGTCAAAGTGGTGTTTTCAGCGCCGGATAAGTTACAGCGGCTTTGCAAAGCAGTCAATCCTCTCAAATCACGTACCACTGGTTGCTCAACCAAGCACAAAACTCGGTTTGTGCCGTGTGTAGCGGGGGTTGTTTACGCGATTCCACTCTCATGTGGTAAGTGGTATTTCGGCCAAACAGGGCGCTGCCTTAATGAAAGGCTAAAAGAGCACCATTATAATGTTCACAAAGCAATCCAGGGCCACATTGGAATTCACTGCCGAGATTGTGGATGTTCCCCCATGTTTGATCAATGTGAAGTGGTTAAAAAGCACCCGTCACAATTAACTCGGGAAATTATAGAAGCGCATTGTATAGCAAGAGCTGGCATCACGTGTATTAGCGCCCCTTCTTTGGTTTTATCTGAACATGAAGTGGCCTTCCTTAATCAGGATAACCGCCTATGAATCTGTGATATGTGACGGTGCGATGTTGTGTGTAATCTTGTCGTTGCGTTAGGGTTGTTTTGTATGCTTGCGCCGGTCTACATATTTGATGCAGTTTGACAATAAAGCTCAGTTGGAAGTTAGCGCTCTGTCCTCTTGTGTCGGTCTGCTCGGCCGTTTCTTCTTCCCCGTAATGCGCTATACCAGTTCAAGTACGACGAACCAACTCGCCCAATCTTCAACACTCGTGCTCGTATATAGTCGTACGTGGGAAGCCCCAAGTTTAGGGTGTTGACCTGATTAGAATGGTGCTATGCATGACAGAGTCAAAAGCCTTCTTGACATCTAGACCAAGTATGCCCTTAGTGGAGCGTCGTGTACTGTCAATGATGTGATGCTTATGCTGCAACATGGCATCCTGCGTTGAAAGATGCCTGCAGAAGCCAATCATGGTGTGTGGCAAAAAGTAGTTGTCTTCGAGGTAATTTGTCAGTCTAGCCAGGAAAACGTGTTCCATCAATTTGCCTATGCAAGATGTTAAGGAGATGGGCCCAGGATTGTCAGTATTCAGTGGTTTGCCTGGTTTCGGAATCGGAATCACCTGGGCCTTTTTCCACTGCAGGGGCAAGATTCCTGTGTTCCAGCAATTAATGTAGTCTATGATATGCGTGATCGACTCATCGTCCAAATTACGTATTATCTTGTTCGTGATGTTGTCAGGACCTCGTGTAGTTTTGGTGTCAAGTTTTTGTAGGGCAGCACGGAAATCCGCTTCGGTGAATTCTTTGTCTAGAGTGGTGTTGACCTGGCCTGTATAATCTGGATGCTGCTGAGTAGGAGCCTGAGAGATGTATTTGAGCTCGACCTTCCTAAGAAACTCCTCGTCGGTGCCCTTGTATGCATGGATTAGTTTGTTGATGGTTTGTGATTAGGCGGTTTTGTTGTCTTCTGGATCGAGCAGGAACATAGAAAATGCCATGTTTTACGAAGACTTAACTACCTGTCCATCACATCGCAGGTTTCGTCCCAGTGTTGCCAGCTTAGCTGTGTTGCATACATCTCTATTTGTGTGTTGAGAAGTTCTATGCGTTTCCTGGGGTTTCTGTTGTGTTTCTGTGTCTTCCACCTCTTTTGGAGCGATTGCTTTGCTTCCCACATGTGGAGGAGCCGGCTATTGATCTCTTCGAGGTGTGCCTCGGGAGGTACGATTCGGGTGGCATTATTAATATCCTCTTTAGGCCTGTGTATCCAGTCCTCTATGTCGCTGATGGGTTGGACCTGGTTCTCACGTGATTTGCAGGACTGGGTCCAGTCTACCAACTTTAGCTGTTTTCCCATGGGTTTACGTGGGCCACCTTGAACATGTGCCTCGATGATTTAGTGGTCGCTGCCCGAGTCCTCTAGGGTATTTTTTCAGGTCGCTGCTGATGTGTTTCTCGTAAACGTCAGATCAGGCGTTGCCTCTTTACTGGAGCTAGTGCCCGCACGTGTGGGTGTACTAAGGTTGGGGATTAAAGTTAATCCCTCCTGCTGCAAGTCAAACCAGAGGACCATACCTTTAGGAAACACATAAGAGTATCCCCAGGCAGTGTGTGGGGCGTTGAAGTCCCCGCTGTTAGAATGGGATTTCGGCCAGCGATGTTGAAGGCACGTTTAAAGAGTGTGAGAAATCTGGACTTCTTTTGTTTAGGGTTGCTGTATATGTTTAGTATAAAAAAACTTTTGTGTGTCTTGCGTTGTGGAACCAGTTCAATAAATATATTGTCTATATTGATAATTTCCGTGTCGTGTTGCGTGAATGTAAGGTTTCGTCTAAGGTGGTAAGGACAGTCGTCTCCCCGTTGGCATGTCCAATCGAGCCTGCCTATTTATCGAGGCAATGTGTCTCCTGCAATAAAATTATATCGGGCTTAACTTTCCCTTTAAGGTATTGGTGAAGATTTGCTTGCTTATTTGCGTAGCTTCTACAATTTCATTGCCAAATCGTGTAGGCGTGGTTTCTAGCTATGATGAGACGCAGGGGGGGTAGGAATGTCGCCGGCTGTGTCACACTGAATGCTGACGAGGAAGGTTGCTTTACAGTCGCCTTGGGGTCCAGTTCGCTAGGTGGCAGGAGGGCGACTCTACCCTCCACAGCGATGAGTCGCTGTTGTAGGTGTTCGTTTGGTTGCTGGGTAATTTTAGCTATTGTAGTGAAGAGGAACTGCAGCGACATTGACACGTTGGCGCGAGGTGCGAACTAAGGCTGCCTGGTTGCTGCTGCTACGCTGCCCGTGTACCCGGCCCGCTCTTGCTGCTTCTGTACCGACGCTGCTACAGCTTTTGACCTTGCATTTACATTATACTATATTCTCTATGCGGTCAATAAGGGCCCAGATCAGTCGGGATGAGTTGCTCATCCACTCATTTAATTCTTGACTGATTGCTGAATTTCCTTCAGAACTTAAGTCTCGGGCGTCACGTGTGTGGGTTTATCTTCATTAGCCTGGGTTTCGGCTCTGCATTTGGGAGGTGGTGGTGTTGTACCTTCCTCCATTTTTTCAGTGAGTGTAACAGCTAAGAGCAGTGGTACTATTGGTGAAGCATGTTCCGTTCGTTTATAACGGTGTAACTCCTCCTTGAGGGTCCTGTTTTCCTCTCCTAAAGCTGGAATTTTCTGGTTGCATTGAGCTAACATCTGTTTTAGCTGTGCTATTTCAGCCTCTAATTTATCAAGTTTGCCTTGAGAAGCTGCCTCCTCAGACCCCGAGCGCGCCCCCTTGACTACGTCTGCCCAGCCCATCTTGAAGGTTGCGCAAGGTCCAGGCGTACGGCTCCGAGAGGCTGACTGCGACCGGGAGCGGGGCCGGGAGGAAGACCACGACAGAGATCTCGACCAGGCTTTCTTTCCGGACTTCCGGGTAGGAGTAGTGTCCCACTGCTCGAGGCTGTTGTCGACAGGCGTTGGCTTCGTTGGGTAGTCTTCATGTTGTTGTTGTTGTCGCTCCCATCGCCGGCATTTCATCAGGTACGGCATCTTGTAACGTGCCCTGCACGCCTTCTCGGCCATGTCTGGTGGTCGCCGCCGCATAGTTGACAAGTAGGCTTGGGGGGGGGGGGGGGTCTTTCGACGACTTTGGGCATACATCTGCGCAGTGCCCCTGGCGACCGCATTGATAACACGTGTCTATCTGCTTGCGGTAAAAAGAGCACCTCAACATTGCTCCACAGTATTGAATATATGTGATATGCGAAGACCAGTGAACAGTACAATCACCGTCATTGTGTTGCTGAGGCGTTTTGCAGCAATGGCTGTGGGGTTCTTTGTCGTAATCACATTAGCCGTAATATCTAGGGCGGTATCTTCCAACGGGATATCACGTATCACTCCTTTTGACGTACCGTCTGGTGCTACTTCGTATGCGCTGGTGTCGTACGTCTTTTTGCCGACCACAACGCGAGAGATTTTCTGGTATTTATTAGCATGCGCCTCCATGGGTGTGCTCACAACAATGACATTTTGCTGGAAATTTGGGCATGTTGTGTCCTTATCTTGGGCTTCTCTTGGAATTTCAGCGGCGAGGTAAATGCTAGTTGCCAGTTGGGCAGCTCCATGATCGGCGAGTTGAAGGCCGCCTCTAGGTCGGATGATGATCTTGTAGTCGCCTCGGGGCAGTGGAGGCATCCGGCTTAATATTGTTACTTGACGCAGGCGTTGCTCACGCTGTTTCTTGCTGTTATTCACTCGTTGAAAATCCGCACCGGATTCTAGTGATTGCCAGCAGGTCAACTTCTTCGATCCTACAATGCTCCATCCTGTGCTTTCTTGGAATTCTTCACAGGAAATGGGTTCTCCCTTCATAGAGACCTCCATTTGTTCTCAGAAAGTAGGATGCGTCAAACGCGCCGATCGGCGTTTCTTGGTGGTAGAGCTAGGCCGACCTAGGCAGCAGCGTCTCTGGCAGCTGCGCTGCTGGTAACTTGGCAGGCGTAGCTCTGCCGCCAGCGTTGTTGACGAGAATGCGTCGGTAAAGGTGTCGAAATTCAGATCCTCACCTGGAACTTGATGTCGGGCGATTCCTGATGACAAGCTGGATAATCGGGTACCAAAGTCTTGTGGGCTTCCAGGTGATTTTCGCTGAAAAACATTCGTTGAAATTGGAGCCGACACGACGCGTGTCCACTCGCTTCGATGAGAGCAGTGTCTCCACGATATCCGAGTTTCTAAACTTTTTTTCTTAAACTTACCTGTAGACTTCTGTCCAGGAGAAATAGCTAACCATTACCCGCCATGTGTGAGTCAGACGCAAAAAACCTAAATCTTCCGGTCATCAGTGTGATGGAGAGGGTTTCACATTCCCCTCCCCTTTCCTTTGAAATTCACGTGGGCCAAACGTTGTGTGAAACTCCCATCATACTTAGCTGTGGCGATATGGGTAAATTTAAGTTTTAGAAGCAAAGAATATAATGGTAGTGTGTTGTACTTTTGGAATGAGCGAGCTAGGGTTTGTGTGTAATATTGTTCCACGGGCAAAATTGATTGGGGCCCATACGTTTTTATGACAGTAGCAGGCGGAGAGATGCTCAAAGTTGTAAAGGAATATGCCTACTTAAGACGGAGTGAAATAACTAAAAGAGTAAGGATGGGGTGGATCACATTTGGTAAGCATTCTCAAATCATGATTGGTAATCTGCGACTAACCCTTAAGGGGAAGGTATACAACAGCTGCATCTTGCCGGTACTTACCTACGGAGCAGAAACCTGGAGGCTTACAAAGAAGTTTCAGTTTATATTGGAGATGACGCAGCGAGGGATGGAAAAAAAAATTATAGGTGCTACTTTAAAAGACAAGAAGAGAGCCGTGTGGGTCAGGGAACGAACCAGGGTTAAGGATATCATAGTTGAAATCAAGAAGAAGAAATGGACATGGGCCGGACACGTAGCACGTAAGGCAGGATAACCATTGGTCATTGAGGGTAACTGACTGTATTCGCAGAGAAGGCAAACACACGAAGGGGAGACAGAAAGTTAGGTGGGCCGATGAGATTAAAAAGTTGGCAGGCATAACATGGCAGCAGAAAGCACAAGACTGGTTTGATTGGCAGATCATGGGAGAGGCCTTTTTCCTGCAGTGGGCATAGTCAGGCTGATGATGATGATGATGATGATGCATATGCTATTTTGGCAAAAGGGGCATTACCAAAGTAAGATACAGCAATACAGGGAGCAATATTTCATTGGAAAAAGAAATCGGTCAGTCCTTTTTTGAGAAAAATATTTTATGCAGAAGATTTGATATCTGGGCCAGTTGGATCATGTTACTTGAAGAAAAGCAAGAAACACAAGTGTGCTTCTCTGCCTCTTTCTCGTGTCCTGTGCTTGTGAAGGCTTTCCTTCAAGAAACATTTTATATTCCGTTTGAAGTATACCACCGACATTGCACCCAACTGCTCATAATGTACTAGATTAATGTATAACCTCTTATTAAGTGGGACGATTGTACACTGCTTCAAGGGATAATCTTAACTAGAAGGGATTACTGACAATCAATTTTGCTGTATCAGTTGATCTGAAGACACTAACCACTGGCGTAGCGTGGGGGATTCAAACTCCCCCCGAAGCATTCGAATTTTACGTGTGTGGTTGTATATGCGCACATACACATGTATAAAGGGTGGTTGACCCGCTTAAAAAAATCCTTTGCATTTAAAATATAAAAAAATCTGGCTACGCCCTTCCCATTGACAGTAAACAGCCACGCACAACTACGAATGTGAATTGGTAAGGATGCTTTCTTTATGGGCAACTGCTTGCATTCAAACAATTTACATTACTGAAAGCTCTTGGAAGCAATCAGCTGAACTGGTGAATGAGTTGGGCACTATCTCAAATTTAATGTTATGAGCCAACAGTATTCCTTTTGTTGCACAAACGCAAAGTGTTTGATGGCTCTTGATATCAGTGCAATGTAATAAGTGCATCATAGGAATGCAATATTAAGGAGAAAGCCTTTAATGTCCCATGCTCACATCCGTGTCCTGGCATAGTACCTATACTCTGTTTCAGAAGTTCCCTTCAGCACTATGGAGGCTACAGGCCCCTCAGCCAATAGGAATCCGATCACAACTCAGTTCTGTGCGCACTGCCCCTATCTGGTCTTTCTCGGCAATGTGGTCCTGAAAAATATGTTCTTGCATTCAACAGAGCAGACGACGCAGCAATAACAACATATCTTAATCACAGATTCCTTGCCTTCTACGGTCTATGTGCGGACAAAAAGTTATTGACGGATCACATATGGTTACAATTCAAGGCGAGAGTCATTCATTGCATTGAGAACTTTGTCCCCACAAGGTGCAAAATTATGAGAAAGCATAATGCCTGGATTACACTTGAGATATTTCATGTGAAACGTAAAATCAGTAGGCTGAGGAAGGCTAGGAGATCTAGCTCACGATCTAACTACTCTGCTTAGATTGCCGCTTTATCGAAAAGGCTCAAAAAGCAAGTTACGCTCTTCGAAAATGCACTTCTTGGTACCACTATAGCAAAGTTCATCAAAACCTCGCCTGCAAAATTTTGGCGATATGTAAGCGGTAAACATAGTGTCCAAAACGCTTCCTCCTCGACAGACACAAAAGATCACGCAGACCAATTCAATCGTTATTTCCAGTCCGTCTTTACAATCGATAATGGGCTAGTACAACATTCAGGGATTATGCCACCCACTGATAGCAAGTTATCAGAAACTCCAGAAATATCTGAAAGTGGTATAGTGTGTCTGCTATTAAACTTTGGTGATAAAAAGAGCTGCGGTCCAGATTAGATGCCGAATGCCTTTCTCAAACGGTATGCCGAACCATTAAAAAGTACCTGCGCTTAATATTTACTAAATCCATCCACGATTCACGGATTCCTTCCGAATGGAAGCTTGCGAAAATAATCCCAATGCATAAATCTGGTGACAAATAGACTCCATCAAACTACAGGCCCATTTTCTTAACTTGCACTAGCTGTAAGCTACTCAAGCATATTATTTTCTAATTCATTACAAAGTTTGTCAAAGGCAATGGCCTACTACACCATAACTAGCACGGTTTTCGGCGGGGCATGTCAACCGTAGCGCTACTTGCCGAAACAATTCATGATCTGGCTGAAGCCACTAATCAACCCTCCCAAATCAATATCATCTTTATCAATGTCTAAAAGCCGTTTGACCGGGTTTCGCATAAAAAGCAAGTTTACCAGCTGGTTTGCAAACTATGGGATGGGCCAGCATTTCGTTGGATATCAAACTATTTGTCCAGTTGCCAACAATTTGTGCAATGTAACGATCACGTCTTTGAAAGACTGAGCGTTACGTCCAGTGTGCCTCAGGGATCCGTCTCGGCTCCGGTATTATTTCTTATATTTATAAATGACTTATCAACCAACATTAACGCTAACATTAGACTTTTTGCAGACGACTGCATATTGTACCAAGAGTTTAAAAGCTGCAGTGACCAAATTGAATTGAATGATGCCCTTAATGACATCGTACGATGGTGCTCTTAACTGGAAAATGGCGATTATTTCTAACAAAAGAGTCGGGATGCAAGTCACAAAAAAGAAATCGCGCTTGCCCTTCCATTATGGTTACAACAACATCGTGCTACAAAATGTTAGCCAATACAAATACCTTGGTGTGATTATAACTTTCGATCTCAGTTGGACAGTGCACGAAGAAACCATAACTGATAAGGCCCTAAAAAATTATTTTTCCTTAAGCGGACGCTGCGACACGCCGACAGTGACACTAAGCATCTAGTGTACGTCACACTTGGAGTATGCTAGCATAATCTGGTTTCCCTTCACGGGTAATGGTATTAGCACGCTTGAAAACATACAGCGCAAAGCGATTATTTATTTTTAGTTGTTATTGCCACCTCGACTCCCCAACTGAATTACTATGCCGCACTAGTTTGCCTTGCCCACATTATTTTTCCTTAAGCGGACGCTGCGACACGCCGACAGTGACACTAAGCATCTAGCGTACGTCACACTTGGAGTATGCTAGCATAATCTGGTTTCCCTTCACAGGTAATGGTATTAGCACGCTTGAAAACATACAGCGCAAAGCGATTATTTATTTTTAGTTGTTATTGCCACCTCGACTCCCCAACTGAATTACGCCGCGCTAGTTTGCCCACATTGAAAGTTGAGCGAAAATTCGTCTTAAAGTTTTTATATCAGTTATTGCACAATTGTTTTGAGATAGACCACGGAAGACACGTGAAAACCAAGGCGACAAGAGGAACACGTCACACACATGATCATACACTCCAAGAATACTTATGCAACAACAATACGTTCTATTATTCTTTTTCCCTAGATGCATTCAAGAATGGAATGCTCTTGACCGACTTATAGTCGAACAGCGTACTGTTGACTTCATAGAAATGTTGCAAAATGCACATAGATTTCAATAGTAAGCCTGATAACATTGTATGCTCTGTATTTCATTCTACGATTGCCCCGTTGTATTGGGTTGCTTGCCAATATTTGTATTTACATCAACTGTTTACGTTCTCTTATTTCTCTGCACCACGACTCTCAGATTGCCCGTCTTTCTCTCACTCGTCAAGGCCAATGGCTATTAGCCCAAGCCGGTATCCCTCACATTCTCGTTTCCGTTCCCACCTTGCCTTCTGCCGCTAGCACCGCTGCTTCTAACCTGCGCATCCTTCCCCTCCCATCCAATATGTCTCCCGTTCTTCACGCCGGCCGGCGTCATGCGGCAACACAGCATCATTCTCCTCCTCTCTCTACACAGGGAATCGCCTACACGGATGCCTCATACATGGCTCCTCGGGGCTCGTGTGGCTACGTTATCTACCATCCACACTTTTCGGCGCCTGACACGCACACCAGTGGGCCATACTTGCACCCGCCAAATGTACTTTCGCTCGAGGTCCTTTCCATGGTCCACGCCATGCAGTCATTTTCCTCCCTCCCTTCTCACCCCGAGTACACGATTTACTCCGACTCTCACGCCGCCATCCGTCACATACAGAACAACACGTTGCCCCCTGCTCTTCAACAGGAGGTCGAGCGAGCGGCCTCTGCTCTTCAACCCTCCACTGTCTTCCTCCGCTGGGTTCCTGGGCATTCGGGTATTAACGGCAATGAGCTAGGTCATCAGCTTGTGCGCGATATATTGCACCGGGCACCGTTCATTCCCTGGCCCACACCTTCGGAAGACAGTGAGAGCTCCACGAATAACGATGGGCAGATCTCCTTGCGTCACATTATCAAGGAGGTATATCACCAGCTCCGGCTTGACAAGCGTCTTTACCCTCTCCCTCATCCATCACTCACTGCGCTCGAGGCTCGAACTTTACGGCACATCCAAATGAACTGCCTGATAACCCCCTCTCGCCTTTTCCTTTATAAATATAGGTCTAACCCCTGCTGTCCTAATTGCCCCTCCCCATACGCCGACCTGTCACACTGCCTGTTTTACTGCCCAACTGCTCAGCAATCCAGCTATTACCCTCCCCCATCCCTTTCCATCACCTCCTGGCTCGACTGGATCGGCGCCGAAGGGGAAGAAGAACAGCGTCGACTGGTCGCACAGGTGGTCGAAATGCTCGGCCTGTAAATTGTGGCTGAATAATAGTCTATTACTACTACTACTACTACTACTACTACATCAACTGCTACAAATGTGTTAACATTTTCTGTACCCTTTTTTGCGATTGTATAAAATTGATAGTGCGTTCATTACTATATTCGTGCATGTAGTTTCCTTCTTATTAATTTGTACTTGTTCAGCAACACTGCTCCGACCAAATTTTATTGGTACTTCTGATATGGCTGTTCTTTGTGCTTTCCTTTTGCTCCCACTCCTGTAAAAATCCTACAGAGGGTTAACAGCATGTTGAAAATGGATAAAATAAATAATATCAACAGAATATTCCTGATGCTTTAGTCACAGAGTGAGGTGAAACAAATCAATGGCTGATTTCGCCATTTGTTTACTGCTGGCTGCGCAGTGGGCGTGTAGCAAGAGCAAGTATGGATTGAAGCGGGCAGTCACTTTCACATGGGCGCTGCCATGTTGATTTGTAAACACAGTTATCGGTGGTAATCGACACAAAAAATTAAATGTGAAGAAGGATAAACACATCATGTATCGATGTGGCGTAAAACAACCAAAGAAATGGCGATTCTAGGCAACCCTGTCAATATTAAGGCACTTGCTTCTGGATGCACAATTTGCTGCGCAAGCAAGTGGCTTCTTACACCCTGTAGCTTTGGTAGTGCTGAACCAAAGTGGCGAAACAGAATATAGTGGCTGCCTGGGTGTGCCACCGAACGCAGGTGGCATGGGACTACAGCGCTCTCGTAGTGTTGCTGTGCCCAGTGTGTACTCATGCTAGAAGGGAGACGCGTGCGCAAACTGATCCTGTCTCAATGAACATAGGTGTTCGCCAAAAATACTTGGGAGTTTACCAAGTGTCCAATTTTTTAACAAACACTAATGTTTTTGTTTTCTCACTTTGGGTTTACCTTTTAATGTTCTTTATAAGTCCCATATACCAACATTGCCAGAACGCTAGGAGTTCTGGCAATATAGTATCATGTAGCACAAATTACACCGCACATAGTGGCTTAAATCTTGCACAATGTAAAAGGCACCAGCAGCACATTCTCATGTGGAAAGGACCCTTAAACTTATAATCATGTAATCAGTTATGCTACAATTTGACCAAGTCGTTCCCACTATAATGCCCATTGTATTATTGATAGCTCAACCACCAGTACAAATGCAAAGCTATTCTTTTAGTGCCACATTCCGATAGATGGGTGGCTGACAGCTTGTTAAGTCCGACTTCATGCACAGCACTTGAACTTGTTAACAGTAGATTACTTAAGCACTGGCTTTGATAGAATAGCCAATGCTGTATGAGGGCATTTTTTGCCACTTTGTATTTGATATGTGGGGTTTAACGTCCCAAAACCACCATATGATTATGAGAGACGCCGTGGTGGAGGGCTCCGGAAATTTCGACCACCTGGGGTTCTTTAACGTGCACCCAAATCTGAGCACACGGGCCTACAACATTTCCGCCTCCATCGGAAATGCAGCCGCCGCAGCCAGGATTCAAACCCGCGACCTGCGGGTCAGTAGCCGAGTACCTTAGCCACTAGACCACCGCGGCAGGGCGCCACTTTGTATTTCATCTCATTATTGTGCTCACAGGTTGCTAATATCTGTGATGGAAGTGCTGCTCCAAACTGCTCCAAAAGAGAAATGTTGCACCATGCTGCTGCGAACAGTAATTTTCGTTAGCAATTATTCCAAAGATGCTCCGAAATGACACAGGAAATGAGAGTGACGAACTGTTACTCTGATCAACTCGCAAGTCCTTGGGAAGAATCTCGGTGTGCTTCTAGTGTGCAGCATTATCGACTCTGATCCCATTTGTGTGACATAACTGTCATATTGACCATATAGGCCATTTGGCTGTTTCTTTTTTTCTCAGCTGGACGTGCAGGCTAGTGTGGTGAAATGTGAAAATGAGCCCGATTGCTTTTATCTCGTACTTATTATCTACTGCTTGTTTGGCAATACCTATATGGGACTGTGGTTATTTCTAAAATGTGGCACTTAGCTTGTCCGGTTTAATTTGATTTATTTTACCCTCAAGGCCAAGGGCATTACAGAGAGGAGTGGGGGTTCGTGTAGGGGGAGGAATACAACAAAGAAATAAAGTACAGCAGCAACAGCAACTAAACATATACACTTAACATCTGTTACATTGTTAATAATGCAGTGCGGAAACGTTCATTATCTTGAATGCCAGCAATTGGTCCGGGAAGGTGGTTCTATTGGTTTGATGTATGAGGAATGAATGACTGAAAACAAAGTGAGGCCCGTCATTATGCCTACTTTGCGAGGGTGGTCAGTGCGGGATGCCACATATGAAGGTGGGGAAATGAGAGCTGTGCGTAGAAAATAGTTGTGGTAATAAATTTTATGGAACAAGTAAAGCCTACTGTATTTGCGTTGGGTAGCCAGATGAGGTAATTGCAAGGAAATTTTCATGGATGTAGCACTATCTGTTCTGCTGTAGTTGTGACGAATGAAGCGAGCGGCGTTGTTCTGGACTAGTTCTAATGATTTAATGAGAATTTCAGAGCTGGGGTCCCAAATTGAAGCTGTGTATTCCAGTTTTGACCTAACTGATGTTTTGTATAATTGTGTTTCCAATGAGACCGGTGCAAAACAAAAGTTGCGGTGTAAGTAGGCCAACATGCGATTAGCGATGTGAATTAAATTATCAACATGCAAAGACCCTCATAGTAGTATTTCAAATTGTAGCTCACTTCACAGCCCATTTTTTGACAACCTGCAATTGTTTACATCATAAAGTTTACTTTGTCTGGTGAATAAATGTCAATAAAAAAATATTCAAGAGATGCTTCGACAATGCTCCAGGTAATGCATGGCAAATTTAATACCTAGTAGCTGTTGTAAAATACCATTTTTTCTGCTCTGAAAACTCTTACAGCTGCTCCAAAAAGTAAAGAGTCACTTCCATCGTTGCAATATTCTTCAGCATCTTGGATGGGCTGGTGGAAGCTAGATACTTCAAAGGTGAACATTAGGCAGAAGTCTGCCTGGTTGGGATAAAAACTGAAGGAATGAGGGAACTAAAACCAAATATACTTCAGGAAAAACCAGACGTTTCTTAGCCAGTCTGTCTTCATCAGGTTAGAAGGCTGAACATTTGTGATGTCTTTATACGGTTGCTTGCCATGCGCAAGAGGCTCGCTGCGACTCTTCGCAAGCCCTAGCAGTACAGGGAGGGCAATATCCCCATGAAGTGGTTGATGTTCCTCTCCGTGTGCTGAATGTGCCAGGATTCAAGGTGTTGCTGGCAAGAGTTCCTTGCTTTTTCCAGAACTACCGCATCGTCAGGACGGATGTGGTGGTCGAACCGCTCTCAGTGTTCTGCTACGGAACAGTGCAAGCGGTTTATACCTTTCCTTTGTATAAATCCCACTATCAACAGCACACCTTGAATTTCTTGCACAGCAGAATAGCAATAAAGCAGAGGCGATATTCAAATGCATATGCAGGAATTTATTTTTCGTAGGATTACAGAAAAAAATGAAACATTGGTCTCGATGTTCCCAATGCACAAAAACATCAAAAATTTGCAGATCCCAAACTTCAATGCAGTAGGAGATGGCTTTAAAGCCTCCAATTGCATTTGAGAAATTTGGTCCGTGATCCATTCCGTAGTCAAATCCGTACAGAGCTACCGGTGTTTCTCACTATTCTAAGAAAAAAAAAAAGTACCTCAACCTTCAAGCACCCTATTTGCCCAACAACAGCTGAGCCATTAAAACTTTGCACCTGGAAATATTTAAGGCATTCACAGGAACTGTTCATAACAGCATAGAAATGCAGTAGACTACAATGACAATGATGTCTGTATTTGTTTTACATAAAGAACAGCTTCAAATGTTTAAAAATAGACAAAAAGGCTTGACTAGTAGAATGTGCTAGCGGTGGAGGATGTACAAAAAAAGGGCACGTATGTAAGAAAGGTCGTAAGAGCAGAGCCAGGGGGAGTGGTATTAAAATGGGCTTAAGAACTACAAAAGGCAATCACTGGATTTTAAATCCTTGCCCATGTATGCCATCTGTACAGGTAAAACTAATAAATATTCCCCCGAAAAACTCTAGTAAAAAAAATCACGTTATCGCAGCACTTTGTGGACTAAAGGGCTTTTGAGAAAAAGATTGCCCCTGTGTAAATAAAAACACTTGTTCGAGCAGAAAAAAAAAAAGACAAGGTACACAAGAGGTGCTGGTGTAGGCAAGCAACCTCCAAAGAGCATAAAAAAGGACTAGCAATAGGAAAAAAAAAAAAAAAGGCACAAGAGCAACGACGAACATCCACCCTGCCAGTGCGTATTAGCCTCCCCTGGGGCAAGATTATATATATTTTTTTTCAATGTTAGTACTCTGTACTAGCAAAGGGCGACACACAAAAGGGAAAAGCATCCGCAGACACGAAAATAAAGGCACAGCAGCAGCAGAGAGGATGAACGTATGGGACACTTGCCCCTGTTTCTTGCACAAAACAATAGGTAAAGCACTCTTTTTTTAGTTATCTAACAAAGGCAAGGAAAAACGATCTAACAACCACGCATAACAACCAGTGCACACAGCTTAGAAAACAGGAGGGAAAAACCTTCCCTCCTGTCTCTCCAGTAATCTTAATCGGAGAGTGAAAAGGCGGGATGATAACAGAAAACATGTAAGAGCAAAGGGGTTAAAACAACAGCTTTTGGAAGAAGGAAAAGTAACAGTGGGAGAAGTATGTGCACAAACAACAATAGCGTAAGGTTAAAACAAACAACAGGGATCACGCTGAATAGGGGAAAATGCTCGAGCAAGGAGGCTGCTTCCTAAGAATTATGGGCTGCCGGGGTTATACATTTGGAGGGATGTGGCTCAGCGTGTGTTGGCTTTGTTGCGCATGAGAGGCTTGTGGCTGCGCATTCCATCAACATTGTGGTGCCAATTCCAGCAGGTACGGCAGTAGTAGCGGAAGCAGACCATGTCGCGGCAGAAGATGGGACCCGGCTGCTTCTGGCACGAAGAGCACATGGAGTCCTCCAGGTAGGGATCCACTTGTACCTGCACGCATTTTTAAAGTTTAATTCATGCACTTCCCTATGGCCATGGCTGCCCATCCATGCAGATATTACAAATGGTTGTTATGAACTTCCGAGGCTAAAACAAGCTTTTTGTGTGTTTCCTTCGTATGCTGGGACACTCCACACGGATGGTCAGACACAGCAAATGCTTAGAATATATTTTACTTCACCTCTAAACTGTACCTAAATGCTCATTCTCCCGACCGAAGCCCATGGCAAGCGCATCCACAACTGTTGTAACTCTGTAAGAAGGAGAATGAAAGTTGCAGTGACGTCACACCAGATCATAGCCAGGGTTCATCGCAGCGCACCTCCTCTCCAAGCAGCAGTGCTCACCTCCCTATTATGTCAATGTGTGGGGCAGTGTTTGCAGCCATAAATATTGCAGCAATAATGCATGGTACAAGCGCCCTTTGCCAGCAGGTGTCAGAATATGTGATTATCATAATGACTTTGCGGTTTATAGCTGGTCACTGACTACAAAAGAGGCATACGCTACTGCACTTATTCTCTTAAAGGGGCCCTCCAACACTATTCATGTTTATTCGTGGGTTGTGTAGACTGAAGTACAGGCAGACCAATGCAGCAAAAATGGCAGTGATAACGGCGCGCTATCAGAAGTTATTTGACTTGAAAAATTAAAAATACAAGAAAGAAATTCTGGCCCTTCACTCCATTTTCGCGAGGTCACTTGACCACATTTCACTCACCTATTATGTCGGAAGGCTGCCCCAATGAAATAAGCTGGAAGCGCCTACGTAGGGGAAGCTCGCACCCCATTGTTGCTTACTTTTTTTAGATTTTCTTGTTTTCTAAGTCATGTTGACCTTGTTGCCACAGTAACTAGCGTGGTGCCTGACGCCTGCCTGGCTTGCCAGAACGTGAGCGGGAGCTACTATGTCGAAGCGAGGTATTTTCTGCAGTGTTTTTTACAACATTCCGAGTCAATCCCTTCTTTTATTCTGAGAAAGGAACTTGTGGAACGACCAAGACAGTGAAGTGTTGTTGACCCTTCGCGCGTTGCACGGTGAGCCGCCCAACAAACAACAATGGTGCACTGCACCCCTTCAACAGCACTCGTGCAGAGACAGCTCGCAAACTCCCAAAAGCAAAAAAGAGGAAAGAGAGAGAGGTCTTTTGTATATACATCTGACCCGCGCAAGCCGAAAATCCAGTAGCGAAATGGCAGCCAGCACCTCTGTCATGCTTTGTAATCGCAGTGACCTTTCTTTTTGTTGTGGCCGCGTCTCTTTAGGGTTCGATGAAAAGGCACAGAGAAGAAAAATGAAACAGATTACTAACCTCAGTTTTGATCCTACACCACGATCGCTTCTAACATTACATTTATCCAATGATATGGCGGCAACCTCCTGGCGTCATTTTCGCCTGCAAAGTTCTGGCGAGTGCCACTATGTGGTAATGCGGTCGGCAGCAACGTAGTGACTTTATTGAGTGTTTAAAATACTAAATTATTTGATATCGGTGCTTACACCCACGCTAAAATTATTTACAGCTATGGATCTACGTAAACCACAGATAAATAGGTGCTTCAATAGTGTTAGAGGGCCCCTTCAAGGCCACAGTGGGTGCATAGCAAGTTCGAAAAGGTTTCATGCACTGTTTTAAGTACGCACTTGACTTTTAAAGGCAAAGCTTTAAAGGCCTTTAATATTCTGTTCTTCTAGACTGCTTTTAGGTTTAGAAGTCCAGACTTTTTTAAAGAAGCTACTGAGTCCATTCCTGGCCAACTGGGTGATGTACATTTTTGAAAACCACTTTTTTCACGAAGCTCTCCAATTGTGAAATCTTGCAACATTTGAGTAAAACAAAAAATGCGTATACAAAGAATCATTACTGAAAACTGTCAGATTCACATTATACCTGGATATATATTCTGGAAACAAATGCATTCTGACACTCAAATACCTTTATAACGTCAATTTCGACTACCGGCTTGACACTGAATTCGGAGTCACTGCATTTTAATTATTCACTATAAGATTATTAGTGCAATGTTGAGTTGTACAAGCTAGAGCAAGATGAGGATTTTGTGCTTCCTCGTTGCTTCAATTGGGCAGCCAAACTCTCCACGTTCATCTTATGGAGCACATGTATTGAGAACCCTTTACCTCTAACAAATTGTTGGGCCAGTTAATCTTGCATAACTGGCTTCGAAACCATAGTGGAGAGACTAGTTTGGAGCATGGAGTAATGTGCATATAAATCTGGACATACAGGTGATATTTGCACTTTGCCCCTGCAAAAAAGTGGCCGCTGTGACCAGCAATGTGACTTGAGCCTGGAAGTTTGGCAGCATGACACCTTATGCTGCTAGGTTACAGAGGCTCTTTAGGTTTATGAATACTATGCAAACAAATTTCTTATTGCTGATATTGAAATCTTAAAATCATCAAATATATTCCCAAAGCAAGCTTGAAATATGCACTTGTTAAGGCTCGCAACACTTCTATGGCGCTACAGCTCTCCGAGGTTCATAGGAAAATGGAAGCTTGAGCAGATGAAATTCTTGAACACTGGGTTTCACTGCAGTAAATATTTCAACAAGCAATACTTTCTAATAGGCGATAACTGCAGCCTTGAAGACAAAAATGCTAGTCGAAACATTGGCTTCACTAACACTTTGTTCAAGAATTTCATCTGTGCAGTCATGTGGCAGTAAAATTCTTCCTTTTGATGAGGGTACTAACATGTTCACTAAGTTACTAATAAGCCAGATTGCAACTTGCAGTTTCTCATGCGAAATTGAATGCTGGTGTACAAACCTTTTTCGAAAACCGGGGAGTCTTGATCTCCACAAACGATGCTGCCACAGCCTTGAGATAGCTCTTCTGGTTGTTGAACGTCACCCTGCCAGACCCTGTATGAATGAAAAAGTACCACAGACTGATTGATAAGTGGGGTTTAACGTCCCAAAACCACCATTTGATTGTGAGAGATGTAGTGGAGGGCTCCAGAAATTTAGACCGGCTGGGGTTCTTTAACGTGCACCCAAATCTGAGCACACGGGCCTACAATATTTCGCCTCCATCGAAAATGCAGCCGCTGCAGCCAGGATTCAATCCCGCGACCTGCGGGTCAGCAGCTTAGCCACTAGACCCCTGCGGCGGGGCAAAGTGCCACAGATTTCCGTATGAGGTACCAAACAAACTAAGAGTAGCTGGATGTGTTAGGCGTAGCTGAATGTAACGAGCACATTGTATTCGTTAATAAGAAAAAATGACGCGAGCTGTTCTGCTATAGTATAACTTAGTTCTAGTTTTGTTTACCAAGCTAACTTCTTTCTGCTTCAATCAGAGTTTTGGTTCCTGTTGTATGTCACTTCTCAGAGTATCATAATGGAGGACAGACGACAAGTATAGTGACAAGGTCGCAAAGCTTGTGCGCATGGTGCCATTGCTGTTAGTGCTGAACCAATTGTAAATCCCACATATGTTGCCTGTGTCCTGCAGTAAACCTGATGGGTACCAACCTTGAATATTACTCTTGAGTGATGTTATATGTTGGGCATAATATAGCCCTCACCTGCATGTATGTTGGAAAAAAATGGTACAGATGAAGTAAGCTGTAAAATAAAAAGATTTTCAGCCGAAATTTTCCGAGTATGAGAACAAAGTGGTTTGATACGAGAAGTTGGTTGCTCAACCCGTAGTGACAAGTTTGATGTGTTAGTAAACCACACGATATCACGGCATGGAGCTTCTGCTGTCGACTGTGTGTTGGGTGTCGCTTGACACTGCAGAGCTCTTTCAAGCATGTACTTTGTATTTTGTGCATACTATAACGAGGCATTACTGCAAGTCACATATTTTTAAGAGCGCAGCTCAATTTAATGCTTCTTGATTGCTGTGCAACATTGTATTAGCCATTGCAAGAGGTTCATGCAAACTAATTCTTTGGCATCAGCTTTATTGTGTATGCCCATAAAAAGTTGAGTAGTCTTTGCTGCACAATTCTTTTAGTGTCTCACAGAGCCTTACAAACTCTGCTATTTACTTGCATGTCACATAAATCTTAATGTAATAGAATGTTCCTTATGTGCAATACGTGTATGTAATCTTAAAGGTGTGTAAATATTCAAAATTCAGCATATTTTTCTAATAGCGTTTGCTATGCAATTCGCCCTAAAACTACTATTTAGAAACTATTCAAACTTGCTGAAGATAAATACAGTCCACTTCAAATTGACAGTAGCCCCTTGAGGTTTTCAAAATGCTTCATCCATCACACTCCCGTATTGCGGTAAAAAGCTCATTCAAGTACTGCTACAGTCGAAAATGTACTGAATCAAAAAAACACTGGTTCTAAGATGGAGATATTTGTGGCAGAGGTGGGGGCTCGATGCTGCTTTGGACCTGAGATTTGGGCAGAAGGTCAGAAAAATTAGATGCCAAAGATTTTAGCATCCAAAATTTCAGACGTTATCTATATGGACGTCTAAGAGGCAGATTTGCAACTTCGGACTCGAAGGGAGCACACCTTTGTTAGCAAGGCCACATCAGCTAGGCTTTCTCGGAAGTAGCAAGAGGAGAAGAGCAGTGGGTTGACTAGCTTTGGTTCCATCTTTTGGCCGGTTCCCCTTTTGTTAGGCCCGCAAAACTCTGCTTTTTGGTTGAATCTTTGAAAAAGTGACCACCTTGTTACTCTCATTTGTTGCTTCCCAGTATGCAATTATTCCCGTTTTTGTGCCGGCACTGACTTATACAAACGATGCTGGTATGATTGCATTTAGAGTCATTTTTATTAGGGTATACAAAAAGAGCTTCCATCTCTTTAGAGAAAAAAAATGATTGGTTTTAAACTTGTTTTTACTTTCTAGACATACAAAGATAGTTTTTTTTTTGCCAGAGCACTTGCAACACAGCTTGCGCTGTGTAAGTGCACGCCAGTTTCTCTGCTGCAAGCGAGTCCAGCAGCGATTCTTTTGAATTGCCATGCTAGTTCTGAATCGATTCGATTCAGTAAACGCCAGCCCATCTCACGAGAAGTTACAGGTTAAAATGCAGATGTTGAGTGAGCAACATATTAAGAGCGCGTGGTGAGACAATGCTGACTGGATCAAAAAACCTGTGTTTCCACTTGAGCTCACTTTGTGCACATACTTTTGTAAGTCTGAACGATACAGACATTGTTGGAATGCAGGCATTCATTGGAACAATCGTATAGGGTTCTTTTTTAGAATTTATCGTGTTTTTACTCATGAATGTGTAACACTCCTGAGTTGTAATTTTTTTTCTCCTTGACACATTGCGGTCATGGATGATGCCTATGTAAACCCAGCGATTTTATATCGCAGTCAATTTGTATTGCTTCTTACAACTACAGTGAACTGCCGATTTTTCGGACATGCCCGATAATTCGGACATATTTGCGGCACCGCCACGAGCCCCATAGAATCAATGTATAAAGTCTGAAATTTCGAACGCTCGAACCCCCCGGAGTCCAATTTTCCAGACTTTTTGACGCGACAGAAGGTCGGAAACCACCACCGACCTCCAGTGGAAACCACCACAACTGCGTCACACGCGATTACGATCACATAAATGAGCGCGCCGGTCTACTGTGGCGGCATCTGTTGCTTGGACTCGATCGCTAGCGGAGAAACACACAGCCTCTGAGATTCCTAACAATGGCCGCGTTTATCGTGCAAGGATGCTTCGCTGACAATCGAAACTATCCACCTGTAAATTTTTTGGCGCCAATAAAGTTCCTTTCACTTTAGCGCTTGTGCGTGCCACTCTGGCTTCCCGCGCAGCGCTTTCGCGAAGCGTTTCACCACTTCGAACTAGAACTAACCGTCACACACCGATTTGGTCCGGCCACGCTGGCTATCTTGAATGTTGTCCAGTGCACCGTCGCCTGCCATCGCGTCGTTTTGTTTACACAGCCCACATGGTGTTTGGCTAGCCTAGAGCGTGGTTGTGCGATCGTGTGTGTGCTCTGCAACGCTAAGCCTAGATTCTTCGACGCTCGTCAGAAACTCCTTTGTTCACATCGTGAAGATTTCGCTTGCCTGCGATAGCCCCCACTGCGCCTTCGTCGTCCTCGCCGATGGCATCGAAGCGCGGAAAACAGTACCATCAGTTAACAATGAAGAAGAAAGCCGCCATTATTAAGTTAGTGAAGAGTGGCCGATCGCAGGCTGACGTGAGCAAAGAGTCCGGCATTTCCAAGCAAACAGTTTCCGATTTCCTGAGGAACAAAGACAAGATCTTGGAAGCTGCCTAAAAACCGTCTGGTACCCAAAACCGTCTGGTGCTTGCATTGAGAAATATTAGCAAAATGGTGCTTTTTTTTTTTTGCTTGCATTCATTTTTTCGGACTGCCCGAATTTTCCGACGGTTTTTCCGCTCTCTAGAGGGTCCGAAAAATCGGCAGTTGACTGTATAATGCTAAATGCTCCAAGTGCATGGACTATTTCTGTGTTGCTAGCCACAGGTGCTTGCATGTTGGTGCCCTTGAGTCTAAAGGTGTGCAAAATTGTATGAACGATTGAGCAGAAATTCAATACTCCTTGCTGTTTACTTCGAGAATACATCATCCCATATTGCTTCAGATAGTATCCATTTGAAGTATTAGTTTCTGTGTAACGGATAATAGCACTGGAGAGGGACTAATGGAAGCGAGGGCTGTTGTGACATTCCCGCTTCAGTGAAGCTATGGTTATTGTGCAGGGGTACGACTATGTTCTTCAGTGAATGCACGGGGCTTAGTCATTCATCAATTAGCCTATATGCAAAGTGATGAATTCTGGCTTAAGCAGTTTCAGTTGGTCATTTGTACCATCTTTCCCATTCGTTGAAAACAGTGAGTGGTGCACATTTTTTTTTTTTTCTTCAAAAGAACTACACTTATGTGCATGTGATGGTGGACGGACTGTTCTATTTTTCATATATTCATTCCCTCAGTGCTCTAAATAACTAATGCAGCTATTGGTCATTTATAGGATCTGTGGTTAACTGAGCATCAATTTTTGGAGTTTCATGCACAGAGTTTGCCTATAAACAAGTGATGTAAATATGGTCCTTAGGCTTCCCTTATTTTCCACCAAGACCAAAATACGCTTCACTAAGTTCAGTGATGCAGTCGAACCCCTCTACAACAAACGTGGCTTCAACGAAATTTCTGCTATAATGAAAAAGTCTTGGTTTTCCGTCTGCAGTTCATAGAAGTCAATGCATAAATATTCTCGCCACAATCAACGCTTTTTCTTCTACAGTTCTGCTTCAACAAAATTCGACGATGCGATTCCAGGCTCCAATATTTCATCATGTGCAGTAAACAACCTTGAATATTTCGATGCATTTTCGGAACATAAGTATACATCAACAAAGTCAGACACGCGTTGGCACCACCAGAAACCACTGCTGTTTACTAAGCATGGAGGCCGTAATTGCTCGATAGCAATGGCAATGAGACTGCTTTGTTTTTGTCACTGACGTGCTTCTGGGCCGCAGACAACCTAAAGCCGAAGCTCAGTCGCTCAGTTTTCTGCACGCTGTTACTGGGTGCAATCGTGGAACGATGGCTTTTTTGATGCCAATGTCATGCTAATGCTTTCAGTTCTTTTTGCGCTTAGCCAGTGTGGTCAGTGGTCATTGCTGCTGTTTGCGTTATAAACCAAATCGGCATGCTGCGACTGGTGAATGATAAGAATAGGCGTAAGTCACCGCTCCACAATACCACACCTCCATCTCTGCGTTGTCAGATGCGCTTTGACGGCGGACAGCTGCTGGGCGGTGCTAGTGTATTAGTGCAACTGTTAGGTCTGTTAAGGAAATCCGCTATGGCCATTTTCGCTGCGCTCTTTCCACCATGGCATTCCTTTCATAGATGAGAATCGCATGGCAGCGCTGCTGAGAAAGAAAAAGAAGCAGCCAACACTTTTTGAATTTTCGGATTAAAAGTTCCTTTGTTTCGCTAGCTCAGGCCAGCTATATTATTTTGAACTACCGTAATTACTCGAATCTAACCCGCACCTTTTTTTCCGGTTAAGCGAGTTCATAAATCACATGCGCGTTAAAATCGAGTACGAAAAAAAAATGAATACAGTCATTCTATTGCCATCAGCATTTCCAAAATGGCCACCCCCTACGTGCGTCGGCATGGCGCGTCTGCCATTTCTGCCTATGTGTTTCCCATGTGCAGCACTTCGTACGTGTGCTGAGGAGTTCGTCATCTTGTAGTGCATTAGCATCGACGGCACGGAAGGGCCGACTCCAAAAACTCGAGTGCACCACGATGCCGCTTTTAAAAGAAAAGTCATCGCGTGTGCAGAAACGGACGGAAATCGGGCCGCATCGCAGTCGTTCGGAGTTCCCGAAACGTGCGTGCAGGACTGGCGGAAACAAAAGCAAAAGATTGTCGACAGCAAAGCTTCACGCAAAGGCTTCAGTGGACCACAGCAGGGTCGGTTTCCGCAAATTGAAGAACTGCTCGGCGGAGTACAAAGAAAAGCTTCAGTTTTCAGAGGTTCGTCCTAAACTTGCGGCACAACAACGGCTACCTGCTTGGGCAAATCGGGAATGCCGATCAGACGCCTCTTTACTTCGACATGCCTGGCACCACAACCGTTGAGAAGAAGGGGGCGAAGGAAGTTCGCGTGCTGACATTGGTCCACGGTAAAACTACAGTGACGGAAATGGTCTGTTACACGTCAGACGGGCACAAGCTTCCCCCGTACCTCATATTTAAATGGAAGACACTCCCGAAAGGAGTTGTTTTTTCGAGTGGTGTGATCGTGCGGGCCAGAGAGAAAAATGGGTGCGTTGCAATTGATGTCTTACTTTTTTTTTTCGTCGTGGAAATCGGGTGCGCGTTACAATCAAGGGCGTGGTAGAATCGAGTAAATAAGGTACAATGAAATTTTCATTTGAACGTAATATTTTTTTGTGCTCCGTCAATTTTGCGTAGCGAGGTTCGACAGTACAGTTAAACCTCGTTATAACGAGACAGGCTATAACGAAATAATGAATATAACGAGCAAATCCTAATTCCCCTTGAAAGTCCTCATACAAACCAATGTATTCAACACCTCGTTTTAACGAGGCAAAATTTGCCTGTTATGGGATATAACGAACCAATTTTTTTAGGAAGTAAAATTTTGAGCCGATGTCACGACAGTGCACAACGCGAATTTGAGACGATGCGCAACGCGAGAACTGTATTTAGCAGTTCAAAACTCCCGCCACGCGCCCTCCAGCAACGCGCGCAAAGCAGACTGCATGCGCTGTTTCCGGAGGAGAGGTCGCTGCACGTGCGCCGCTTGGCTACCACCGACAGCGGAGCGCTCCGCGAACATCTCGCCCTTTTCTTTTTTTTTGTGTTCTTTATATTCTCCCCTTTCTCATGGCGCTGAGGCGCGCTTTCTAATCTTACATACCCCCTTCCCCTTGAGTAACCGGTTCCTAGAGGGCAGCGCAAAAGAGCGCCTTTTCTGCCCCTTCCTCTTCACAGTCACTTTCTCTGCAAGTGTTGTCGCTCGCCGACGTGAGCCGCGTTGCTTTTGCATGCGTGTTTATTCTCTTTTTCGGCCGCTTCCGCCTTATCCTTTATCGTGCTGCGCTCGTGATTCTAGCAACATGAATGCGCCAGGCGGGAAGCAAAAGCGCATAACGCTAGATCAGAAGGCGGCTATGATAAGAGCCGTCGAATCGGGGTCCAAGAAAGGCAACGTGGCAAGAGACTTTGGCGTATCGACGAGCACACTGTCAAGCATCTTGAGCAAGCAGGAGTCCATCATCGACGCTGTTGCACGTGGCGGAAAGGAAGCGCTAAGAGGATGAGGGCACCTGCCTTTGAAGCGGTCGAAAGGGCCGTTTTTAAATGGTTCTTGGACACGCCGGCCGTGAATCTGCCGGTGAGCGGCGCCTTGCTGCAAAGAAAAGCGAGAGACTTTGCCTGCATCATGGGCTATGACAACTTCATAGCGAGTTCGGGTTGGCTCCAATGCTTCAAGGAGCGCCACGACATTGTCGGGAGAGCAGTCTGGGGCGAATCGCAGTCTGTCGACGAAGCAGAGGCTACCAAGTGGGCGAAAGAAAACATCGTGTGGCTGCTAGAAAAATACAGCGCGGAGGATATTTTTAACGTGGACGAAACTGCTCTCTTTTTCAAGATGTTGTCGCACAAGACGTTAGCCCTCAAAGGCGAGCCGTGCCATGGCGGCAAACAAAGTAAGCTGCGGATCACTGCGCTACTTTGTGCAAACATGACCGGCTCTGAGAAGCTGCCAATTTTCGTAATTGGCAAAAGTGCATCCCCTCGCTGCTTTAAGGGGAAGAGGCAGCTCCCAGTCAAATACGTAGCCAATCGCAAAGCCTGGATGTCCAGGGAGATTTTTTCAAAATGGCTTTGCGAATGGGACGAGAAGCTGGCAAAGGCGAACCGCAAGGTGTGCCTTGTTTTAGATAACTGCACCGCCCACCATACCGCTGCCGTGCTTCAAAACATCGAGCTGCTGTTCCTTCCTGCGAACTGCACAGCAAAAATACAGCCGCTTGACCAAGGCGTGATTGTGTCGCTGAAGGCAGGTTACCGCAAGCGTGTGATAGACAAGCTCCTGCTCAACATGAGGATGGAGCGAGACACCGATGTTGACTTGTACGCTGCGCTCGAAATGCTTCAGGCGGCGTGGATGAGTGACAGCGACCACGATCGCAAACTGCTTTCGACACGCCTCATTTGCCGCCGCACCAGACGCCAGCGATGAGCCATCAGACGAGCCCACTGTGCCGGACTGTTTTGCCACATCAGACAAAGTCGCTGCATCATGGACAGCACTTCGCGACGCCGGTGTCATGCCTGACAGCGAGTCGTTTTGCGACTATGTGAGTGCGGACTCGGAAGTGGTGGCAACGGAGCAGCTCCTGGATGACGATATTGTGCGCGCTGTCAGTGATCGTAACGAAACCAGTGACGATGACTGTCGACGAACAGGAGACAAACGTGCCGACGGCGTCGGAGGCATTAGACGCGGTGGACGCACTGCGCCGCTACTTCGGCGCTCACGAGGGCGGCGAAGATGGCTTGAACATTGCGGCCGCAGCTGAGCGAGCCATCGTTCGCATCAGGAAGATGCATCAACGTCCAATTACAGACTTCTTTGCAGCTAAGTCTGCCTGAAATGTAAGCTGTGTATTTTGTAGTGCATTAAAACAGGTGCATGACTTTCCTTTTTATTTGGGAATGCGGTTATTTTGTTGCATACCACCGTGCGGCGGGATGCTATTTCGCCCGCTATTTTTTTGGGGTAAGTACAGTGCATAATATTTGCGGTAAATGCCCGCTACAGCTATAACAAAATATTGGTTAGAACGAGCAAATAGCGGCGGCCCTCCAATTTCGTTATAACGAGGTTTAACTGTATAATAATTAGGTATATGGAAGTTGTTTCGATCAACAAATTTACATTTCATTCGATGATTTCATTGCCAAGACCCTCCTCGCTGAACCACTATGCATAAAACCAGTTTACAATAGGAGAATCAGAATTCAAAGACAAAGAAAGGTTTGGGCCTCACCAATTGGGTACTTGTACTTGTCCGTGTCAATGCCTGCATACAGGACTCCCCCAAAGAGTTCTTCCATCACAAGGGCCAGGCCCTGAGCATTGAGCATGCCGTGCAGGGCTCCCACAAACACAGTCTTTCCCGGGTCCAGCCGCTGAGACGGGCAGCGCACATAGTTGCTGTCACTCAGCACCCACGGGATCACTTGCACCTCCTTGCAGCGCATGCGGCGCGATGATATCTTGTAGTACCAGTTGCCTCCATTCATGAAGTCCTGACTGCACGAGCGTAGCAGCATCTTGACCTGCTTTTCATTCTCAAAGATGATGTACACGTAGCCTGCCTTGGGGGGAAAGCTCTGGCTCCGCTCGCGGCTCGGCCACTGTACCTTGATGTTGCCGAAGGAGGCAAAAGCCTCTACGAGGCCAGGCTCAGATATGTCCCAGGGCACTCCTCCGAGGAACACCTTGCATGACAAAGACGAGCTCTTGAGAGTGCGCGGAGGCAAAGTCCCACTCCAGCAACAACTGGCCTCTGAGAAACCTGCAGCAACATCAGTATTATCAGTAAAACCTGGCATTATAAATGTTCAAAATAAGATATTGTTATGCAGTAGAGATAGTGGTCATAATGCACAGATAGAGTGAACAGCAGCACATTGATGTTTGTAAATATTGCTTGCCAGATACTTCATTCCTCTTTCTACCTTCTATACACAGCACGCACATGGCAATGGGTAGATGTGTAGCGGTATGATGTGCATGCTATAGTTGGGGGACTGAAATAATTTTGACCATTTGGTGCTTTTTAACGTGTGCCTATAATTAAGTCCACAGGTGTTATCTCATTTCACTTCTATTGCAATGCAGCTGCAGTGGCCAGGAACTGAAACTGACCTTAAGCTTGGCAGTACACCTTTCTGCCTGCTAGGCAATCCCAGCGGGTATCAGCATCATTGGATTGCTCAATTTATTGGGTGTATAAATGGATATAAATATATTGGGTGTATAAAAAAGCTACTTTGAACTTGTCTATAACATCCACAAGCCTGTGGTCAATCAGGCAGTCTTTGTACTGTACTGTAGTCTGTACTGTAGCAAGGGGCACAGGGTTGAACAACAGTTCACTTTAAGGACAGAACTAGACCTGCCAATTCACCAAAACTAACGGGGTCCCTTGTGTAGTCATCTAAGACAACTTGAAGGTGAAAGCCTTTGTTTTCCTTTTCTTCCCAGTCAAGGTACTGGTCTCCCCTCCCCCACACACCATAAAAAAAAAGCTTCCCGACCTACACCTCGCGAAAACTTTTTGTAGCCGCACAGCCAAAGCTACATGGGTGGAGCTTCTGTACATGTGTAATACCCCTGCCACACTGGGCGTCTTAACGTCATTCGAACTGAATGACATTCGCACCTAATGAGATTATGCGGATGCTACACAGCGATATTTAATGTCATTAGAACCGAATGACTTAGGGGATTGAATGAGTTCAAGAAACACGTTCGCCATTGCACGAGCACTGAATGTATACTCCCAACCCCATTGACTACTTGAAATGTCGCACTTAGCATTCTCAATGCGAGAAAAAAATAATGCAAATACGCTGATAGTTTGGACTTTCTTTTTAAGGCATCGATGATTAGAGATTTGTGGGGTTTAACGTTCCAAAACCATCGTATGATTATGAGAGACACCGTAGTGGAGGGCTCCGGAAATTTTGACTACCTGGGGTTCTTTAACATGCACCCAAATCTCAGTACTTGGGCCTACAACATTTGCGCCTCCATCGGAAATGCAGCCGCCGCAGCCGGGATTTGAACCCGCGAGCTGTGGGTCAGCAGCCGAGTACCTTAGCCACTAGACCACCGTGGCGGGGCTTTTTTAAGGCATCTGTGATCTTAACTAGAGCAGTTATGTGGATTGTTTGATATGTGGGGTTTAAAGTCCCAAAACCACCACATGATTATGAGAGACGCCGTAGTGGAGGGCTCCGGAAATTTCGACCACCTGGGGTTCTTTAACGTGCACCCAAACCTGAGCACACGGGCCTACAACACTTCCGCCTCGATCGGAAATGCAGCCGCCACAGCCGGGATCCGAACCCGCGACCTGCAGGTCAGCAGCCGAGTACCTTAGCCACTAGACCACCGCGGCGGGGCAGCAGTTGTGTGGAAGGCTGTCGCAAAAAGTTTGTACGCTCAACCTCAATGATACAGAGACTACTCGCAGGCTTCCAGGCGGTGTGGTTGGCCGGTGTTGTCTGTCTTTCTAACACACATCCGCAGGCTTCCGCCAAATACCTAAACATAGGGGGTGGCACACAAAAGGCTTGTTAGAAGTGACAGTCTCCAAGGTTTGGCAGCGTATCTTCAAACCATAATTCGTTCCTTAGGAACGTCCAACGGTGAATTATCGATGCAGTAGCGACCACTACTGCATTAGCGTACGCGTTCGCTTGGATACGCTGCTGAATGTAGTCGCTGCGTTTACATTCTTCGTTTATCTCATACTCAAGCCTCTTCTGGCTAACACGCTTCTCTCGAAGAGCCAAGTAGACAGGAACTAAATGCTTTAGTTGCTGCAGCTTAGCATCGTTCAGTGGCACTGCCATGTTGCTTGTGTTCATTCTACCGTATTTACTCGCATAATCCTCACACTTTTTTCGGCGGAAAACCGATGCAAAGTTGGGGGGTGCGAGTATTACGCGGGGAAAACTTTCCACGAAAACGTACAGAGCAAAAGAAAACGAAGTGGCTGCAAATCCAGATTCTCACACCAGCAACTAACAGCAAGGTTTGAAGTACTAATTAAAACTTACCTCAACAAAAAAAAAGCACAGGTTCAATACAAGGGTAGATTTGAGACAAAAAGTCCAAGCAAATAATCGAGAATTAAAATACCATACGCAAAGCTTGTGGGTGTTGTGGGCATAACGGTAGCGTTCGTCGCTCAACAGGAGCACTTGAAATGTAAGCGTAGGACGTCAGTATTGGGCTGATTGCTATTTAACAGAATCATCCACAGTTTCTAAAAAAAAACAAAAAACTTTACCATCAATCTCAGTTTTAGGCACATGGCAGGCCCAACGCGCCTTGGTGGCTTTCAGCTGCTGTCGCCAGTAGCGAACACAAAACTCGTAGACTCCGAAAGGCCTACCGGCGGACCTGATGCAGTTGTTTAGCGCATGATCTATCATTTCCAACTTTAAAGCAGCCATGTAGCTTCAGTATCACCCCATAACGTGATAAGACCCAACATACAAAACACGCCACAACACGCACTTGCCACTTTGGCTTGGCTTAGATTGAATTGAACCTGTGCAAAAATAGTATGCTTGATGCTTAAGAGATGGCGCGCACTATCATCATCAGTGGCTGGAACGAGCAGACAACATTACTGCGGCAGTTTTCAGGCGTGCAATAATTACTTGAGGAAAAAAGAAATCTTTTTGTTGGGCGATGTGGGGGAGGCGAGGATTACGCCAGTAAAAACGGTGTAAACTGCGGCTAGAGGTCAAAGCTCGTGTTGGCTTGTGGTTAGAAATATTCTAATATAAAATTTCTATGAGTTTTAGCAAAGTGACCCTCTAAGTGTCTTAAAATAAATAACTTACATTTTCTATCATGCTGCATTTACCTTACTCAACTTTTCCAGCTTTCTCTGAATTAGCGACATCGGTATCACGAACGAATGGCATTACATTTTGGTGTAGCACCACCACCATCATCATCATCATCATCAGCCCGACTCCGTCCACTGCAGGACAAAGGCCTCTCCCATGTTCCGCCAGTTAACCCTGTCCTGTGCTTGCTGCTGCCAATTTATACCCGCAAACTTCTTAATCACATCTGCCCACCTAACCTTCTTTGTCTCCCCCTAACCCGCTTGCCTTCTCTGGGAATCCAGTTAGTTACCCTTAATGACCAGCGGTTATCCTGTCTACGTGCTACATGCCCGGCCCATGTCCATTTCCTCTTCTTTATTTCAACTATGATATCCTTAACCCCTGTTTGTCCCCTAATCCACTCTGCTCTCTTCTTGTCTCTTAAGGTTACACCTACCATTTTTCTTTCCATTGCTCATTGCGTCGTCCTCAATTTAAGCTCAACCCTCTTTGTATGTCTGCAGGTTTCTGCTCCGTAGCTAAGTACCGGCAAGATACAGCTGTTATATACCTTCCTCTTGAGGGATAGTGGCAATCTACCTGTCATAATTTGAGAGTGCTTGCCAAATGTGCTCCACCCCATTCTTATTCTTCTAGTTACTTCAATCTCGTTCGGCTCTGCGGTTATTACCTGCCCTAAGTAGACAGTCTTTTACAACTTCAAGTGCACTATTACCTATCTCGAAGCGCTGCTCTTTTCCGAGGTTGTTGTACATTACTTTCGTTTTTTGCCTATTCATTTTAAGACCCACCTTTCCGCTCTCCTTGTCCAACTCCGTGATTATGAGTTGCAATTCGTCCCCTGGGTTACTCAGCAATGCAATGTCATCGGCAAAGCACAGGTTACTAAGGTACTCTCCATTAACTCTTATCCCTTACTCTTCCCATTCTAGGCTTCTGGAAATCTCCTGTAAGCACGCGGTAAATAGCATTGGGAAGATTGTGTCCCCCTGCCTTACACCCTTCTTGATTGGTATTCTGTTGCTTTCTTTATGAAGCACTATGGTTATCAGTTGATCCCCTGTAGATTTCTTCCAGGATGTTTATATATACTTCATTAACGCTCTGATTCCGCAGTGTCTGCATGACTGCTAATATTTCTATGGAATCAAACACCTTCTCGTAATCTACGAAGGCTATGTATAGTGGTTGGTTATATTCCGATTTCTCTATTACCTGATTGATAGTATGAATGTGGTCGATTGTTGAGTAGCATGTTTGAAATCCTGCTTGTTCCTTTGGTTGATTGAATTCTAATGTTTTCTTTACTCTGTTAGCAGTTATCTTTGTAAATAGCTTGTATACTATACAGAGCAAGCTGATCGGCCTGTAATTCTTTAAGTCCTCGTCATCTCCTTTCTCATGTATTAAGATGATGTTAGCGTTCTTCCAAGACTCTGGTACTCTTCTCGTCAGGAGACACCTCGTAAACAGGGTGGCTAGTTTTTCTAACACCATCTGTCCTCCATCTTTCAGCAGATTTGATGTTACCTGATCCTCACCAGCAGCTTTGCCTCTTTGCATGTTCTCGAAAGCTTTTCTGACTTCTATTATTACTGGTGGGGTGTCATCTGGGTTACTACTAGTTCTTATAGTATTAAAGTCGTGGTTGTCTCGGCTACTGTACAGATCTCTGTAAAGCTCCTCCGCTATTTTAACTATCCTATCCATATTGGTCGTTATTTTGCCTTCTTTGTCCCTTAGTGCATACATCCGATTTTTGCCTATCCCAAGTTTCCTTTTCACTGCATCGACGGTTCCTCCGTTTTTCAGAGTGTTCGATTCTCTCCATGTTATACCTTCTTACATCGGATACCTTACGCCTATTAATCAACTTCGAAAGCTCTGCCAGTTCTATTTTGTCTGTTGTACTTGAGACTTTCATGATTTGACGCTTTTTAATGAGATTCTTCTTTTCCTGGGAAGGCTTGCCAGTGTCCTGTCTAACTACCCTGCCTCCAACTTCCACTGCACACTCGGTAATGATACTCGTCAGATTATCATTCATTGTATCTATGCTAAGGTTGGTTTCCTCACTAAGAGCCGAGTACCTGTTCTGAAGCGAGACTCTGAATTCCTGTACTTTCCCTCTCAGTGCTAGCTCATTGATTGGCTTCTTGCGTATCAGTTTCTGTCGTTCCTTCCTCAAGTCTAGGCGAATTCGAGACCGTACCATTCTATGGTCACTGCATCGTACCTTGCCAATTACTTCCACATCCTGCACTCGTTATAAAGTCTATTTCGTTCTTATTTTCGTCATTAGGGCTCCTTTATGTCCACTTGCGGTTTCCTCGGTTTCGGTAGAAGGTATTCAAAATCCGTAAATTATTGCGTTCTGCGAATTCTACTAGTAGCTCTCCTCTGGCGTTTCTAGTACCGATGCCATAATCTCCTACTGCCTGGTCTCCAGCCTGCTTCTTTCATACCTTTGCATTAAAGTCTCGCATCAGTATTGTATACTGTGTTTTTACCTTACTCATTGCCGATTCCACGTCTTCATAGAAGCTTTCAACTGAAGCGTCATGGCTAGATGTAGGCGCGTAAGCCTGTACCACCTTCATATTGTATCTCTTATTCACTTTAATTACGATACCTACCACCTTTTCATTAATGCTATAGTATTCCTCTATGTTGCCAGCTATGTTTCTGTGAATTAGGAACCCCACTCCCAGTTCTCTTCTGTCAGCCAAGACCCGATATCAAAGGACGTGCCCATTCTGTAGCACCGTATAGGCCTCATCTGTCCTCCTAACCTCACTGAGCCTTATTATATCCCATTTAACACCCTCTAGCTCCTCGAATAGTACAGCTAGACTTCCCTCACTAGATAAGGTTGTAGCGTTAAGCATTGCCAAGTTCAGGTTCCAATGGCGGCCTGTCCGGATCCAGATATTCTTAGCACCCTCTGCTGCGTTGCAGATCTGACCGCCGCCGTGGTCAGGTGCTTCGCAGCTGCTGGGGACTGAGGGCCGTGAGTTATTTGACGTATGCATGTGGGAGGTAGTGGCCAGATACTGCACCAGGGTGGCCAATCCTTCTCTGGTGAGGGAGTGCGTTTCCGGCGGTGGTTACCGGTGAGGCCACACCCCAGGCCTCGTAATGCAGCTCCAGTGAACTAGTATACACCACGAACTCAAGGTGGTTAAAGGTGGGAAGTAGACACGAAGTGCAAGCCGTAAGAAAGTGTGCGTGTGCCACCTCTCATTTAGTCCTTGGAATGTCCGCTGGATAGCGGTGCTTCTATGTGTGGAATATACAACGAAAAGATGCGACATGGTGGTACTTGGAGTGTTGACTAGATGGACAAGCAGGCACACAGACAGATGCATGGACGGACGCACGGACAGATGCAGGGGTGGATGCACGGACGAACGCACCGATACACATGCGGATGGACACAGAACGAATGGACGGATGCTCCGCCCCGCTCTCCATCATTCACCCCGTGGATATGCTGCCATTTTTTTTTTCAATTTGTAGCTGTGATGAATTTGCCTTTAGATACAAGTCTTGCTGCCATAAGTCAAGTTGAATTGTTTTCTCCAATTTTCGGCAACAGGAGATAAACCGCAAAAGTAAGAGGGGGGAGTCTCAAACAGAAGTGTGAATATCGGCATTGCAGTCTCATAATGGCTTTAAATGGCACAAAACACTAGAGTAGGATTTCCCACTACAGTAAAGTCTCAAAGGGGCAGTGCACATACTCCCGACATTTCGTGCAGTCGAAACAAGAAGTAAAAAAAAAACAGATTTCTGTGAACTCGTCTACGTCTTCACACGTTAACGAATGGGATGGCGAGGCTGGCTGTCGCGAAAGTGGGGGGTCAAAGCTTTGGCTTTGCTCGATACTAGGTGTATTAGACAGGAACGCCAAAACGCTTGTAGAATTCTTTGTCATTACCACCTTTTTCTAGCGCTGCACCAGCCACGTGCCCTCTAAGCTCTTAGATCGCTATTGCATCGCCGCGACTGTGGTTTCGTGCGCGGCGGTTGTGCAAACTGTAGTTTGGCTTTATAATCACTTGCCTTTAAAGCTATGTGATTTTATGATGTCAGGGGAACGCACAAAAAGAAACGAGGTGACAATTGAGACATATTTGCACAATGCCAAGCCTAAGCAGACATGGCGAGAGCGTGTCCCACATCCCGAAGTCTCGTAGTCTTTCTCGCTGTTTTGCTTCTTCAGCGTGATGTAGTTTTGTAACATTACCCCGGGTGCAGAAGCACAGTCTCTGTGCTTTCGATGGTGTTGAGGAGTGGTAGAGGTTAAGTAGGGAGACATGAACAATGTCTGTAGACAATGAAGTGCAGGGAGATGACTTTAGACGCAAGACGCGGTAGGGTCCACCTATGGTGTAGCACCACCTCATATCAAATGACATTCGTTGCCTCGAATGACCTTCAAATCAAATGCCACTAACTTTCCAGTGTGGCATTGGTGTAACAACACCAAGCAGTCCTTTTGCAGGCAATTTCTGTTTCGGTTTCGCAAGTGCATTCAAGTTTTAATGCTACAGTGAAAGAGCGTTTTAAAAGATAGGTTGTACAGGTTATATACAGCTTTGATCAAAAGCTATGGTAATCATTGGTGCACAAGAGAAGTAAATATACATGGAATCATTAATATGTTGGGTTTAACGTCCCAAAACTACCATTTGATTATGAGAGACGCCGTAGTGGAGGGCTCCGGAAATTTAGACCACCTGGGGTTCTTTAACGTGCACCCAAATCTGAGCACACGGGCCTACAACATTTCCGCCTCCATCGGAAATGCAGCCGCCGCAGCCAGGATTCGAACCCGCGACCTGCGGGTCAGTAGCCGAGTACCTTAGCCACTAGACCACCGCGACGGGGCTACATGGAATCATTGCTGTGTTCTTCCAAGATTTCTTTTTACAGTAATCTGACAGGCGGTTCAAGCTTGCATAAAAGTGAGCACCATACAGCAATGTTTGCATTTAGTAATACTTTTTTGAAGCAATGAAATAGTCATTAAAGGAACACAGGAAGCAGCTTTATAGAAGCAGCAAGATATTTTTGAAGAAAGAGTGGGGAGCAGGGGACACGGCTGCGTACGAACTGTGTCTCGGAGAATTCAACACCATGACAAAAAACCATGTCGCAGTTACAAAAACCATGACCCCCCTAACCTAACTGTCTAAATCTTGAAGAAAAAAAAAAAGAAAGCTTGTCAGCAAATGGCTGCATCGACACGTCTTGCACATTTTGCGGGAGTCACCAATGGCAATACTTGACTTGCGGCTTCGTCATGAGGCGTTACCTGTGAGCGTTAGATCTTTCCTTCCTCGCCAGCACCGTTGATTCTTTGTGCTGCCTTTCATATTGATGACATTTAGCGAGGATGTTCGAAGCTGGACACCAGATATCTCATCATTACGTATATATAGCTTGATTAAATTGGTTTTTTTATACACACAAATCAGAAATTAATGAATTGAGGGCCGCAACCCATCAATATCGTGAAAAAAGTGGCCCTCACGCGAGTGTATATGGTACTGATACGATGTTTCACCGATTCATTCACTATAGTCATAATGATAATTGTTGGGGTTTAACGTCCCAGAGCCACCATGTGATTATGAGAGACTAATGGAGGGCTCTGGGAATTTCGACCACCTGAAGTTCTTTAACGTGCACACAGGCTGCAAGGATTTTCGCCTCCATCGAAAATGCCGCCAACGCGGCCGGGATTGGATCTCTCGACATGCGGGTCAGCAGCAGAGTGACTTAGCCACTGGACCACCGCGGCGGGTCGTTCACTTACACCAGTTCGGTGATCATGACTGTGCAAAATCAGATTATGGTAGATCATTTTCCAGAACTAAATGCCACTTTTAGGGTTTGTACTACGATTTCCAACATAAATGGAGTTTAAAGCACAACCCTACGTGCAGTAGCATTATGCCACAGCCAATGGCCTCACAATGTTTCATTTTTGATTCAGTCCCAAGACTTTCCCTGTTCACATGCACACACCACTGAACTGACAGATCAAGCAGCCAAACTTACTCGCAGCAGATCTGTGCAGCTTAGCCGCCTTCTCAATGTTGTCCGCATCCTCCACACTGGAACTGGGAGGGCTGCCAGCAGGCGACCAGCGCTGGTCCGTGAGAAATGAAAATGGGCTGCTGAGCAGATCCAGCTCCGAGCGCATACCGAAGCCATTCGTATGGGAGTGGCCTCGTGGGCTAGGTGTCAATACCAAGGAGTTCTGAAATATATGTAACAGGGGTTTAGAGGTCACAAAACCGCCATTCAATGCTCCGTGTGCTCTGGTAAAAATTCAAAGCTAGAGGCAAGTGCACTTCCCTCAGTTCACAAATGTTTACAGTAGAATCTCGATGTTACGATCACGGCTGATACGAAATTCGGGGTGATACAAATTTTTCTGTGATCCCGGCCGAGGCCCATTAATTTACTATGTGCTAGAGTATGGTTGTTACGAATAGATTTTTTACCCGAGTTGTTTGATACGAATAAACGCAACCCCACCGACAGCCGCGGAAGCAAGCAGCATGCACGCACGCGCTGAAATACGTGCTGCGCCGCCGGTTTGGCACGTTGTCAGCGCCGCCTGCGAACGGTGGACGACAGACTCGAAGATCTGTGCGATCTTGAACGCTGAAGTGCGCCTTTTGCTTTATCTTGAAGGCTTCAGATGGCGCTGGCGACGGTGGAGGCTCACGAGACCGTTAGCGACTGGCTTGCGAAGCTGGAGTCTCTTATCTTGGGGTACGAGCCTCGTGATGTTTTTAATGCAGATGAGGCAGGCCTGTTTTTCAATCTTCAAGCAGAGAAGAGCCTTTGCTTAAAAAGTGAAGCGTGTCAAGGAGGCAAAAGAAGCAATGAAAGAATAACGGTTCTTCTGTGCTGTAACGCCGACGGGTCAGAAAAACTGAAGTTGACCATAGTTGGAAAATTTCAGAAGCCTCGGTGTTTCAAGCGCTAGAGCCATTTGCCACGCGTCTATCGCGCAAACAAAAGAGCGTGGATGACGGCGGCCCTGTTCGAAGAATTTCTGTCTCTCCTTGACAGGAGAATGGCCTGCAAGAATCGGAAGATTGTTCCGATTCTTGACCAGTGCGCCGCCCACTCAAAGCAAGTGACTCTTCAAAACGTCAAGCTGGTTTTTTCGCCCGCTAACACGACGACGCATTTGCAACCGCTTGACGCTGGCATTATAAAAAACGTCAAGCATCACTTCAAGAACCTTATTGTGTGCCGCCTCCTCGCCAAGATTGACAGAAAAGACGAAGGTGGCCTGCGAATAAGCCTTTTGGACGCCATCCATTTTATCTCAGTGGCTTGGGATAGAGTAACGCCGACTACCATCGCAAACTGCTTTGGTAAATGCGGCTTCTTTAGGATTCCCGAAGAGGTGCCCAAGGCTTTTTCAGAGTCTGAGGAGCCCATTGAGGGTTGGGAATGCCTTGATGCCGGGTGTTCGGCTTTTGCACGGCGGATGACAATCTTGCCACTTGTGGTGCACGCACGGTGGAAGATATTGTCAACGAGGTCACGTGTGAGGTTGCCGATTCCAGCGACGATGACGAGGAAATGGACGAGTGCGACGGCGAAGGACCACCACCGGCGGCTGAAACTCTGCACGCGCTCGACGTTCTGAGGCGTGCTATGGCTGCTGAAGGAATCGGTGATGACACGTGTACGCGTTTTTACGGATTTCGGAAAAGTCTGCTGAGTGATTTGGCCAAAAAAAAAAAAAAAAAGAAGCAGAAAGACGTCAGAGATTTTTTCTCCAAAAAATAAAATTTTTTTCGAGTGTCGAAAATGAGTTTGCCTCCGACTGTGTTTATTTAGAGAGTTTTGCATGTGTTCCGATGATACGAATTTTGGCTATTAGGAATATTTTTTGTGACCCCGCGAGATTCGTATCATCGAGATTCTACTGTAGTTGTAAAATAAGCAAGAAACAGGGGCACAACAAAAATATTCGGCACAGTGCATACTCCCAAATGAATGTTTGATGGTAAGTTTTTTTGTGGACGCAATGGTCATATAATGTCATTCATAAACATGGAGTGATAACCACTATAACAAGGAACATGAGGAATCTAAAATTTTTTTACATTTACAACTCATCATAGGCTGAAAGTACAGGTGGGGGGGGGGGGGGTGCTTCTCTGGGCTGCATCATGGGGGGCAGAGCCCCCCTTGGCACTCGCCTGGGATCTTTTTTAGGAGCTTACCAAAGTCTCTCAGCCAATGCCAATCGACTGTTGGCTATCCTGTCTGGCAGCTGTTACATAAGGGACTGCATACGCCCATTCCTTTTCCAGTTTTCAGTCTAATCATGGGGCAGTGACAAGTAGGGAGGCAGGCGCTGTGGTTGCATTGAGAACAAAGTCACAGAACGACTAAAGTTGCGCCTATGCATCAGATCGCGCCAATACCAGTTGACCTGATGAAACGGCTAAACAAGAGCTTTTTGTATTTTACTCCATTGAAACACCGTAAGCAGAAATTTCAAGGTGATGAATTTGAACTACAAATCAAGGCGAATTATTACAGATGGAATTTAAGATCCTACTGACATGAGTGAAAACATGCGAAGACTGCATACTTACGAGAGCTTTCTGTGAAGAAATCAGCAAAACAGTTACCAGTGGTCCATATATATATATTTATTTGAAACTGACAAATAATATGTGCATTTGTTCTGTCTAGGAGGGTGACAAGATGGCACGAATGCCTGACATTGTCACACCGTTAGAAAGCACTTCTCAAAGTTGCTGTCAAAGTAGAATCCACAAGCACTACAGGCAGGACTTTTAGAGGGAAATGGCTTGTTGGTGTACCTGCAGCTTACAATAGAGACATGCGAATAGTGAAATTTCATATCAAATCTAATTCAAATGGAATAGTTCTGAATAGTGGCCCAAAATATTGCCATGTGTGGTTGTGATGTTGACGAAGGAAACAGTTGCCATGTTCAAAATGAATTTATATGGCCAACTTTATGGCCAAATACAGCAAGCAAAGGGCGCTGTACGCTGATACCGGCAAATATAGCGTCTGCTATCCACAAAACTGATAAGCGGGCCAGCGCATCAGCTTACACATGTATCATAGAAGATTTCATTATTATCATTAGCGGACACTGAAATTCCAAAACTCTGATGTTCGTGTTGTGCATAGGATCTCATCAGAAGGTTTCAAGATTAACTATATAGTTCCCAGTCATTCTGGCGTGCTTTGTGCAAGGCAGCAGTTACGAACGAGGGCGGTAACTTGAAAATGGAAAGAAAGCAGCATGTGTGGCAATGTTGATTATAGAATACTAAATATGTTGCTGAGAATTAAAAAACAAAACAAATACAGTCTGCTCATGTCCTTGAAAACTTAACATGGTGTGCGACTGCTACTGAAAGATGCAAATCGTGATGCAGATGCAAGCTCTTTTAAAAGACCTAGCTTCTCGCTCTGTCAATGTGAGCTTATGGTATGCAAAGCGATTGTGGAGATGCTTGGATAATGTGCAGGTTATGCTCTTTCCAGCTTGTCAGAGCATCATCCTTCTTTAGAATTCGAAGCTTATTCAAGTATTTTTGAACTTCTTGACTAAAGTATGAGCTCAATGTGCCAGTTATTTTTTGACACTAGCGGTTTGACACTCTCCCAGACTGCTGGAACCACGATTTATCTATGGCTTCATGCATAGGTCGCAATTTAGAAACTGCCGAGACCCATGCGAGCAAGTCAATCAGTAATTTCTGCAGCCAGCAGCCGAGCCTCCATTCACTGATTGAATGAACTTGTGCGAAAAATAAGTTTAAACCTCAGATCAAAGAGTCACAAGCATCAGTTCCTTTTGTTCTACATAAAAAGGTAACCGCAATTCCTGGTTATTATTTATACACAAAAGAAACCTCTACAACAAGTTCTTTAGTAAACGAAGCTGCTTTGTCAGAGTTACTATGCCTCTTAAAGGGACACTAAAAGCAAATATTAAGTCAATGTTAATGTCCATTGCTGAAAGAGCGGTCCAGAAACCTCTTAGTGCTACTTTTGCACCAAGGAAGTGCTTATTTGGAAATAGTCACGTTTTAGTGGTCCTTTTCGCGTTAGCGCATTTCAAATGTCTTTCCTGAAAGCGGTCTATCTCACGTAATTGTTGCCGTACATGCTATTAGCAACAAAGCAAAAGTAGCCGAAGCCACAGCGGCAACAACGGCCACTGAACAATTTTTGGCTTGCTTGGTTCAACTGAGCCCCGCTAGATAGTACCACCCATCTTGCCTAATCAGGCGAAAGCGAAATTTTTCAGTCAAACAAAAATTGACAAGCAGTATTTTATTACGTCTCTTGATGCACGAAAGGTTATTTTTTATTGCAGCTACTTAGATTACTAGTGAATAATTGTCAGATGCTCCCACATCATTGAGATCATTTCCAAAATATCCCACTCGTGGGGCCAGTCATGTGGTACATTTAGCTTAATTTCTCAGTAAGTGAGGCACTGCTGTTCATGATATTGCCATTTTAGACGTTTTCATTGACTGAGCTTTCACTGACAAATCATTTGCCTTTAGTGCCCCTTTAAGGATCTGTTCTATTTCGTAAAACAATAGCGATATTATAAAAGTTCCATACTTCTGGCTATGTGTTCCACACAGTTTTCTCATGCGTTTCTTTTTACATCGGGAAATGACATTTTAAACATGCACTCTTTTGAACCAGGATAATGGCAAAATTTTCCACGAAAGGCCTACTGTAATGACATTTGCATTAATTTTAACCACACCATCTCAACCAAATTGCACCAGAGTGGCACAGTGGCTTTTGTCATGTTTTATAAATTTGTGCAGTTGGAGCACTCGAAAACCAGCTATTTGAAAGCAAGTCAAATTATTCAATTATGTATTATTAAATTTGAATATTAGAACAAATACGATGAAGGCAGTATTTCTCGCTATGTTCTGTGATATTGTGTTCAACAGCTGGAATCATTTAAGCAATCCGCAATGCTCTTGCTAAGCCAATTCACATGAACGAGTGCCTTTACACAGCCGCTGTGGCCAAGTACAATAGCTGTTGCAGTCATAACCTTGTGTGCACGGAGAGGACACTGAAGGCAAATACCAATTCCAGTTCCCTTAATAAAGTAATGCTTGGCAACTATGAAGTAGTTAATAGACAAGAGTGCTTCATTTGAGAAATTGAGATAATTTAAGCCTTGAGACTTCTGTGGGATACTAGAGTACACAACAGGTGGGGCTGATGGACACTCCCCCATTTAAATGCACATATATACCTTATAAAGAGGGAGGGGGGAGGGATGACCGCCACAGTGGCTCATTGATAAAGCAGCTGACGCGTTACTAGAAGGTCGCAGGTTCGGATCCTGCCGGTAACAGGTTATCTTCTTCACATTTGCGCTACAGTTTCTTCTAGTAACATTCTCTATACTCTCCCTGGCATTATTTGTTAATTATCATTAATATTGTGTCTAACAAAGAAAACGAGCCTCTAAATTCACACTTTCCTTCACTAACAGTATACAAAAGAAAATGCCAAATCCATGCAATGCTTACACGTGTGTCTAGTCCTGGTTGTTGGGCAGTATAAGATAGTGATGGCATATGCAACGTACATATCTTTAGGCGGATGCGAATCATTCATTGTAGGATACATCAACTCTCGCCACTTAAGCTAAACATTTAGACAAAAAATATATTTCTACACCCTGCTGGCCACATTCAGGTTCAGAGGTTCCAGGAATGGTATTTTTAACAGTTGACTAAAGCCCAATATTGGCCTTTAGTGTGACTTTAAGATCAGAAGTTGTTGCCATACTGCTGCTGCTTACATCTGGGTAATGCAGTGTTCCACGTAATTTTGTGGTAATGTGTCACAATAGGACCACTGGAACCAATCAGCCTTTCTACTTTTTCTGTGCTGCCCTCTGGCGCTTTGGTAGGGGTTTGGTAGGGGCTAGGAGAGCTGGCATTGCTTGTAGGAAGGACTCCGAGATTAGGAGTCATTTCGAGACTTCCCCGCTAGGGAAGCACGCATGCACCGCGGAACAGGCGGATTGAGTTGCAACAGATTTAGGCACGTACCATGAGATCTGACAAGGTGCTCATATCTGTGCCACAGCTGTTACCGCTGGAGTCTGAATCTGGGGAAAGGCTCCTGGAATCTCGAAATGGGTCACATCCATAGGCTAGAGACCGCTCTGCAGAAGGGCTCCCTTGATAGCTGTACGTGCACAAGGTGGTGTTAGTGTAACATGATCTCGGGGCTTGAGCACACTCCAACGCACTTGAAACATGAACTTGGTAGCACACAATCTCTGTAGTGGGTGACCCAGACAAGATGTAGAAAGGCACAAGAACGAACAATAGTCTTGCATCATTATCTGTCTTAGTGTTCCTGCTCCCAGGGTTCGTAGCGGTCCTTGAAAACCCTTAAATTTTGAAATGACATTTTCGAGGCCTTAAAAACCCTTAAATTTGTCTGAGGTCTTTAGAAGTCCTTGAATTTCATCAATAGAAGTTTCTTCAGCCACAAATTAGTGGATTTTTTTATGTGCCTGATAACTGTGTGCTCTCAAGCCAACAAACCATACAATCCAATCCATTTCTCTATCCATATTTCAGTGTTATAGTACGGTGAAGAGTATTCTTCTAGTACACTGTAGTTGTAGCACTTGCGTGGTGACAGCAGCAACGGAGCTAATCCTAGCTTTTTTTGTGAAGACTGTGCAAGTGTGCACGGATATCCGCAGTGGCGTCGCTTATGGTGGAACTATGTCAATCAAGTGCTAATTCCAGGCGCCTTGGTCATGCATTGCTGCTTATAGGGAGTGGATTGCACCGGGTACGTCAAACTCGCATCAGGCAAAGCCTTCCCTTGCAGGAAGAGCCTCGACATGTTATTAAATGGGAAGTCTGCCTTAAATGTCGCATGAGTGCGAAACACATCGAGAACACAAAGCGACTAGAGTCCATGGTAACTTGAGTGCGTTCATGGTGCAAATCACAAATGAAATGAAGTACAAATTTTTATGTTGTAAAAAGTGGTGCTGTCAGTTTCTGCAGTGTCAAGTGTTATTTTAGGTCCCTAATATGTATTTTTTAGATCCTTGAAAGTCCTTGAAAACCCTTGAATTTTGTTTCACTCAGGGACTATGAACCCTGGCTCATTACAGTGATTAATAGATTGTTTTTAGTGCCTAGCAGTCCTCCACATAAGTAGAGGGTGGTGGAGAAATATGTCCTGCTAGGGGTACACTCAAACCTCAATATTACGAACCCAGATATAACTAATTGGTTGTAACAAGGTGAGTGAAAAATAGTTCTGTCAGGTACAGTGTGCAAACATATGTTAACAAAGTATTTTCGGAGATGGTGTGATTATGTTATGATGAGGTTTGAGTGTAGTTTCTGATGCCATGGTGATTGACAGCTTTAAATTTTAGGATGTTTCCCACCGCCCACCCAACTTTTTAAAGGGGGGGAGGAGAATGCTGCTGCCAATTACAGGAGGTTAAAAACTACAGATGTTTACGGCATGGTTGAGATGTCCACCAAAAAAACGTGGCTGATCACCCAATATAGGGATTGGCATAACACGAAAATGAAATGCGTTTTCACAGCGGTAGTTGAGCGTTTATTGTGCATTGTTTCTGCAACAGCAACAAATTGCAAAGTCACGTTAAGAATGGCATGCAGCTCAAAACTTTCACCGCACACTTCAAGCAGAAAGCACGCATGAAATTAGCATACACAGGACGAGCGCGGACTAACAACTGTCGCAGCTGGGCACTGAAAAGGCCACTTAGCAGGCCCCATACCAAATTTTAGTTAGTGGAAGTTGTTGGGTGTCTGATGAGGAACATTTTACCACAAAAATTTCTTGATTCTGTTCATCACGAGCGGAGAAAACAGGTTTTTTTGAAGCGGCGCGAAACGAGGATGAGAGGAGGCGAGCTCGAAACCCTTGCCGCTCCTCCGCGTAGCCTTCGCAAGCCCATTCTCTTCCCCACCCTCTCCGGCATCCGACCAAGAGGTGACGTGCGCATGGCGTGCCTAAACAAGTCCAACCCCCGAGTGCCAGCGGTGTTGCTTTGTTGACCAGTGTTATTTTGTGGTCTTCTGCCCGTTTCTGCGGGATCGTTTGGAAACGCTGGCTTAGATGCGGTAGAATAGATGAGCACAATGAGTGCGCGAACGCGCAGGAGCGTTCCACGGTGGTCGTCTGCTCCAGGAGCTGACCGCGGGGAGCTGACCGAACGCATGCGAAACGCCGACGCATTAGCCCCACATCTAGTTGAAATTCGCCAAAGAAAAATGGAAAAAAAGACTCGCATTCCCTTATTGCACCTCATTATTCATTTAGAGTTTTATTGATCTTTTCAAGCAACAAATTACGTAAACTATGCATGCCGTGTTAAATAATTTTCACCATATCACGTGCCACTGTCTGCAACGTCAGAGCAGAGTCGTCTACAAGAGGACCAACGTCACTGCATTTCAGTGTACGTAGGGCCATTCATACGCGCACGTCATGCCCTCACTCTCTAGGCGGGCCCGGCAGAGGAGAGGGGGAGCAGCGTTCATCATGAAATTTGACCCATTTCTGCGGTGCGTAGCGTTGCAAATTTCGGCAGACGTGATCATGAATGCCTCGTCTAGGCATCGCGCTTGACAGCTCAAAATTGTCAAACCTGGTGAGTGGCTCTTTAAAGCATTGTTGAAACAGAAAGACTCACGAAACCAGCGCACAATTATACAGAATATAAGCGAACAACTGTCAATTCTTCCTGCGTCATGGGTCACCAGCACACCCCTTTCGTAAACGTGGCAGCGAGCAAAGTGACCTTCCTCTACCAAATTATTAGTCTGATAAGCGCGGGTGCAGAAGAGACCACGCTCCAAGAAGCCGACGACCTTAGAGCACGGCCATTGTGAGCCTGTCATGCCATCTCGCCACTAATAACGAAAATTTTCGTGGCAATATGTTAGTATGTATTTTAAGTCATATCTGACAAATATATCAGCATAGCCGTGGTTGATGCCAGCATAAAACGCTTTCGTGTTAAAAACTAAGCCTGGCTATCGAATGAGAAAGAATATGCCACCCAAGCCTGGCTGCACTTTCTCTTTCTGCCCTTGACTGAAAAGTTAGTGCGGCTTCAGAGCTTTGTCGGTATGTACTCTCGTCTAAAACAGCACTAACAACCAAAACAGTCACGTTTTACTCTGAGCACCTATTACTGCGCAAAACTGATGTACATACCTGTAAGGTGTGTAAGGCGATGCAGAGCGGATGGCCCGAGGTCCTGTGCCAACAGGCGAGGTTTGAAGACTGCCCTGCCTTAGTAGCCTACTTAGAGAAGCTTCAGAGAGACGCATGTCACTGGAGTATAAAGAACCCAGACCGTTGCCATTCTGGTAGGCCGCCAAGTAGGCTGGGTTAGAGAGTAGGCTAGGCAAAGCTCCCGTGCTGCCTGGCAGCACACTGTTCCTGAGGCTACAGTTGCTGAGCCCTGCACAGAACACATCATCTACAGGGTCAGTCTTGGTGGGTATATATATACTTGCTTGCAAACAGTGATTGAGGCTCAGTGGGGCAGGAGAATGACTAAAAAAAGTGAGAAGGTTCTGTTGAATTTTAGACAATATAACAGTAAGCCAGGAAGTGGGACAGCTACCAAGTGTAGCACCTATTTAACTGCTGCAATGATAGTGAATCAGGGGCGAGATTCTCTATGGTTCCACCTAATGCTTTGGCAGAGCGTATTGACTTACGCTAAAAAACAGCGAGTCATGATGTCGTGGTGCCTCTTAACAACATCGACGCACCGAACCCCCAGCACATTCGCCACATTGAGAGAAAGAAAGTGGACAACAAGTGCTGTATCAGGATGCTTAAACTTGACAGGCCTAAGCTCACGTCTGGGCATGTTCATATGTTTCAGAACGATGAAGAGAATGCATAGCAAGCTTCCAGGTGCTTCAGGCGTGCAGCCGTGTTATATATAATTCTAAGGCTAACATGATTTAGAGCTTCATGTGCGGCCTCAGAGACGTGCGTCCAAAAGCGGATCTCTGGGGGCAGCAGTTTCTGTGGAGAACACATTCAGTCTTTCTCCATTGTGTTGAGAGTTGCGAAAGTTTTGCGACATCAAAACGACATTCCATAAAAATGACCAGGAACAGGGAAACATGCTGCTCGCCAAGCTCTAAGCAATCAGTGGAGGCTGAAGTGGGTAGTCCACTCGGTGGACCCACCGAGTCGTGCCCCTGGTCTCAAGCTTCACAGCAAATAGCAGATCTATCGTCTACATGGTGACATGTCTATGCTTAACACGGCTATACTGAACATGCTCACTATGGCTGCGACTAAAACAAGCTGTCATGAAGCTAAGACACTTCCTGTGTTGTCCAGGTGACAAAAAAAAACTGTAGCCACCACTTAAAAGGGTGACACAGTGCCTAGTGACCGATCTCTTAAGACTGGTGCACACCGGCGACTAGCAGCAGTCGTTCGACCATTTGCGACTGGTCGCAAACAGTCGCAAGGCGACTGCTTTGGCTGGTCGCTTCCCGACCGATTTTTCAGTCGCGAGACTGCGGTCGCAAAGCTGCTGGAACCAATCAGCGATGCTCAATTTTCGTCTGCGCCGGTCTCCAGAGTTCTCACTGATAACAAGCTCCGGATACGACTCTTCGCTATTGCGACTTCCGATGATATGTGGTGTTTAACGTCCCAAAACCACCATATGATTATGAAAGACGCCGTAGTGGAGGACTCCGGAAATTTCGACCACCTGGTCAGCAGCCAAGTGCCTTAGCCACTAGACCACCGCGACGGGGCAGGCTATTGCGACTTCCGGTTGCTCCCATGCAGCTTCTGCCGGTGTGATCATCAGTCGCTTTTTGGTTGCCAGTCCCAAATGGTCACGTGACCGCTGCTAGTCGCCAGTGTGCACCAGCCTTTAGTAAAAGTGCTTATACTAGTTTTGATTTTCCGCTATCGGTTTTACTGTGCTACAGTTTTGAATGGATGAGGGCTAATTGAATTTCTTATCAAAGGTTCGATCAGTCACAAAATAAAAAAAAGTGAGAATCTAGACATTATTTGGAACATATAGGTAGACATAGCAGCTACTTCTCTACATAGTCGCTGTTTCAACTTAAAATTCATCATAGCGTGGCACTAAGTATACTTTTGAAGAAGCAGCGCACAGAAGGATACAAAAACACACACACATAAAGGACACAAGCATAAGCACTTCTAAAGAAACATGGCTCACCAACGAGCCCATCAGTGCATATTAAGCTTTTCTATATTCTCCTTGGAAAATGCAGTCTCCTGCACTCTTCAATTCTGTACAAGGATATGCATTTTGTTGTCTAAGTCAACCGCCTGTTCTCAGAGCCAGCGTTTCATGGGTGCAATGAGATGGCAATAAGAGGGAGCCAAGTCCGGACTGGATGGTGGAGGATTTCCAACCAAAAACACCGCAGGCATTTTGTTGCAGTTGCCCTATGTGGCCTTGCATTGTCGTGAAGAAAAATGCCAGGCGGCATTACTCTTCACTTGTTCTGAATTCCCCTTCGTAGACATTCAAGTTGGCTGCAGTGATGGTCATGCCAAGTTCTACGAGTGCCTCCAGGAGAGCATAATTTCTTTCCCAGAAGACAGCAGTGGGCTGGAGAAGGTTGCCCTTGAACTTTTTTTTTTACTTTTCAGGAATTGATGTTTTTACGATTCGCATTGTGGTTACGTTTCTTCAGTTTCAAAACTAACCTATGTCTCATCCTTGAGCTTATTCTGTTAAAACTATGTCCATCAGGATGGACATGGGTAAACATTAAGGTGGTATTCATTTGCTGCATTCTGCGATGGCCAGTCAGCATTTTAGGACTCTCCTTGCAGAGAACTTGTGGTACTGGAGTCTCACTCATGTTGGTGTAGAGTAGAGAGCTGACCGCAATATTCCTTTCGCTTCCGCACTTGGAAACTGCCATGAAAAGACATTTCTGGACAACAGTTAATGTAAAAGAGGCTTGCACCAAGGCTCTAAAAAACATTCTGTAGCAGACATGCGACGCCTTCGATGCCTGGAAATCTCACTGGAAGATGTATCGCTGCAGGAGCAGTCTTTTGAAACCATTGTTGCATTTTACTGAACTGATCAATATGTCTATTTTCAATAGAATTATTGACATTACTTTTGGGATAAACTCAGTATATTTTCTTTCCACTAAATTCTACAAACTATCAAATTCATTAAGTGTGTTAATTAACCAAGGCAAGACTACCAGTTCACTGGAGAGCCCTCTGCATTTTCACCGACGTTCTCGCATAAGCACTCCATTATGCATATAAATGTTCTATCAGCGCATTTCTGGGCTTTTAGTTTATTGTGCCAAATGTGCAGGACGCCTGCACCAAGTATTCAGAAGCATAGCACTAAGTCAGGTAGCCGGCTGCAACAGCATTCTAATTTCTGGTACAGAACATTGCCCTACACTGCAGATCTTGAGGCCACGCATGTACTACTCCTCTTCCATGAGAGTGAAAGTGGTATTTCATTGTGAGCCATGTACGATAACAGGCACTAAACACGCGCAGCTGATGAGTATGCCTCATCTCGATCATGGATGTTTTAGCTAGTGCTGTCGGCTTACCGCACGGACACTGTGCCACAGACAGTGCGGCGCGGTCGCATATCCGTAGAACTTGCGGAGCATTTGCCGTTTCCGGCTTTTCGCAGTTTTCGTACTCTGCGCTGGCACGACCGACATGCCTTGCAGCGTTTACGGTTTTTGCCAAGTAGTAAGTCATATGTATATGGCGAACTTGATTAGGTTTTGATATTACTCCTTTTTGCTCATTGAAAATTGCTTTCGAAGTGGCTGAGCACTTAAGCTATCGGGCACGGGACAAGAGTGTCCCAGAAACACAAAAGTTTGATTACCCTGAAATGGTAAAAATATCGTCATGATTGGCTTAGTCTATAAATTTCTTTGTGCAATGTCCAAAAGCATAGTTACCCAGCCCTGTGAGCTGTGCCCAATTTCACGCGAAAAGATCATGTACCGTCCTTCAGGCTTGGCGAGAAAATACATCCAGCTAAATCAAGCAGTTCTGCATGGCAAAGCAGGCAAGTAGAATGCCGAGTTGAGTTGCTTTTTTCTCAGGTACCCTCATTTCATACAGAGGCCTGTCCTCACTCGAGCCAAAAGCTGTCGGCACCTAACGCTTAACATCGAACAGTGGGTAGTACGAGACTCCCGATAGCAGGCAATTCTTAATTTAGTGTGTCAGTCATGCGAAGGGGGCACATGCAGCCAAAACAGCAGGAACACTCCTACTTTTCCTGTGGGCATCGTTAGCTATTCATTTTTTCAGTACGCATATATTTCACACAAATAGTGTTTGTAATAGTGTAGTGTCATGGCTGTATTAATCAAAGTGAAAATTTAGAGGCTCAAGCTCAACTGAAAATGCACTCTAAAACCTAACCCAAACCAATAACTCAGCTTGCACTTTCTAGCTTGATTTAAAGATGCAATAGCATTGAAAGTTGGGCTAGTTGGTTATCAAAAATGCTATTGAAGGTGCATGCAACACTGAACCAATGTTACTTGAACATTCTTCCTTCTAACACAGCTGTGAAGGCATGTATATAAAGGAAGCTAAACCTTCCTAGTTACATACGCTTACAAGCAGTAGAAAGATAGAAAAACACAGTGCCACCCAACTTACCATTAAAATTAAGGCAGTCCTCAGTTGCGTTATCTGGAACAAGATAAAAGCTACATTTGCGACTTGTTACAAGGGCGGACTTGCCGCTGATCGATAAACATCGCTCAAATACATGCACTCTAAGAAGAGAGTGTGACTTAAAAAAATGACTAAGGATGTTTTAAGCAAGAGAAGTTTATTTAATGGTGGCAAAAATCAACGCACGGCAGCAACATCCATAGTTATGTAGATCAAGATAAAGTAGATGGTTAGCACCCACATCAGTGAAAGACCGATAGATATTCTTAATAGCTGTGCCTTAAGATATATCTAACAGTTCCTCTTTCTAAGCAAGCCCTCCTAGTATTGAGATTGAGAATGATATAGCAACCAAGCAGAACAAAGGTCATGGGCGAAGGGCGGCACACCAGGTGCCCACCCCTCCCAAAATTTACATCTGAAGCATAACACTCATAGCATGACATGCATAAGTTAGGAGATAGGCTGAAGCTTGAAGAGACGACAAATTCGCAAACATAAGGTGATGCTGGAACTAAGTTTCGACTAGTATATATTTCTTCAAAACTGCAACTCGTGCAGTTTTGCCAGAGCTATTGCACTATAGCCTGATGCAACTAAAGTCGCCTCCGACTACAGAAGTGGTCCTGCTCGTGCAACCTGCAATGATCTCAGAAGGCAATGTAACCAGCCGTCCGGCTCGTGACAGCAGTCTGGAGTGCCCACCGATTGGTGTAAGGCACACGTCTTTGCTCAACGTTAATAGATGCTCACCGAATTGTCGGCTGAGGGGTCGACGATCCGCCAGTGAGATATCACCGGCGTTGTCAAGCATACCGCTAAAATTCGGCAGCACTCTGTTATAGTTGTGATCACTTAAGGATTCCATGAGTGCAATATCCTCATCCAGAAGGTCGGTGGGTGGCTGATGAAGCTGGGAGAAAAACAACAGATAAATTGTGTGACCTGCTATCTTGCAAAAAAGAAAAAAAAACGAAGATGGCCCAAACGCAATATTGACAGTATCACTTTGGTAATTCGTCATTAACACCGTGCAGCAAGAATACACTGAAGTCTACACGAATGCATGCTTGCTCATGTAGCAACAGAACAAGTGCAGTACACTGCCCCCATCCCATAAAATCATGTAGACAATGTAAAGTGCGAAACAACGCAGAAAGATATTGCGTAGGCGCATACATAAACTACGCAGTGCCGCAGATATTTCAGAAAGCCCACACATAGCAACGGAAAAGAACAAAAACGGTGTATTGCATTTGCCACGAGTGAAGCTTCGAACGAAAGCGATAGATACGTGACGATCTACCTGCTGCACGTGGCCACCTTCGGCCGAGAGGCCACGGAATTCACGCAACTTTGCAGAACGAAACGCCTGGCAGGTCACGCGTGCACTGAAGAAAAATAGCCGAATGAAACGAGCATACGCGTAGGAAGAATGGCTCAGCCGTATCGGACGAGCCGTACCGAGATCGAGGATATGCGCTCGCGGACACAAATTGACGAGAGCAAAACAAACGGCCTAACGAAACGCCGCTTGAATCGCCCCCTTCGATGTGTGCCACATGTGCAAGCATTGAGTTCGGTAACAACTTACAGCCAAGCGCTGCACGTTTCGTGAATCGAACACCGCTGCAGTTGACTAGTCGAAAACGTTGACGTATGCGCCTCGCCTTTCAAAAGGCCGGCTACCACTTTTGTTTGTTTTTACATATCTCGCTGGAAAATTTGTTCGTGCGACGGCCAGGGCTATCGAGGAACCAAAGCTAACGAAACAAACAGAGGTGCTCTTGACGCGTAGAACAGCGGTAGCGGACGTCGAGAAATAGAAACGAAAAACGACGCACTTCCAACGGTCCACCTTCGCCGCAGCGAACGATGTGTCGCATGTGCCTCCCCTGTGGCCACATGTGCAGCGTGGGCCTCGCCTTAAAAGACCACCAGTTTTCGTTCGCAAGTGGAACTTACGAGCGACCCACTATGCACCCAATATGAAGCGACTGCTTGTGCGAACTAGAACAGCTGGTCAGGGGACGAATGTCGACTGCAGTGGGGCACCACCACGACAACGCCACGCTGCTTTCGCGTGCGCCGGTCAAGGACACTAACCCTGAAGGAAATGTTAGCAGGGAAGTAGGGGCCACGAAAAATGGGCATGCACACGCCTGCACGACGTAACGATTCACTCGGTAGCGCTAGGTTCCGAAACTGGGCGGCACGAAAAAAAGAAAGTCGACTCCCAAGAGCGAACCGAAGGCTCTCACCGCGAAAGCGACACGCCTGCTCCCGATACTAGGTTATTAAATCCATCGAGCGTCTCGCTTTTTTTTTTTTTATGGTGGTTTATGAGGGTGGGGTGAGCTGCCTCGTCGTTCCAAGGGCCGTTAATTCACGGCTGCGTAGCCAACCGCTTCGGCAGCCCGTGCGCATCGCGGTAGTCGGAAAACGGACGGAATATACTTCACCATTAAAACCGCTGTTTGACGCTACACGTGGCAGGACCGAGGACGAAATGCGGTCTCCTGGAACGGGACAGCGTCGCCGAAAACTTTGGTGCCGCGTCGGTGGCCGGACAGCGCTTAAAATCAGCGCTCGTGGAGACTGGCTGCTCGGAATTCGTCGGTCCCTCGGTTCCGACGCCGGGCAGAAAATGAGACGAGCAGCGGCAGGCACCGTAAGCGGAGAGGGGGGGAGGTTATCGAACCACGTGCTTCGTGCAGCATAAACAGAGAGTATACGACGAGCCGCTTCCGCTTCCGTCGGCGGATTCGGCCGTTCCTACCGCAGCCGCTCCCGCAGGTTTCTCTCGCAGACGAAAAGTTTTTGGTCGCAGCGTCGTCTGCTACACTACGATGGGTTGCGGCAAAGCCATTTAGGAGGCGCTGGTTGCGGTTGCTTAGCCCTCGCTCACCGAATACGTTTGTGGTAGCTTCGTTGCAGTACACGGGTGGTGTCTCGACTTCGAGCGCAGCTCCGCTACCTCTGATGCTACCGCTGGCACGCAATAGTCCCCGTAGTGCAGACTGGGACAAATGCGCGTGCACGTCACTTGCATGGCTGCCCCCACCACGCGTTACTTCCATCGTGCTTTATTTATTTATTATTATTATTGCGAACTGAGTAAAGCTCGCGGCTCTCGTGCACGCTTATTTTTCTTGTCGTTGCAGTCGGCAATAAAAATTGGTTTAAGAATGCGATCGTAAGCCTCCCACGAGACGGATATACCCTGCAGCTAAATACAAACGAGCACGTGCAAAAACGAAAATAAAACAGGGAAGAGCTAGAGACAATATGGCCTGCGTAGCGAAGCCATTTCAATGCGGGGCCGGTATGCGGAATTTTTTTCGTGGACAAGTTCACGGGTCAGTTTCCTTCAAAATGTTTAGTAATATTGATGGGTTAAATCACACATTACATGAACTAGTAGTCGCAATAGTAGCTGGAATAGCTCGCACGTTTTTTTTTTTCCAAAGACTCAGTTGGCGTGACCACGTTTATTTTTTTTTTTTTTCATTTTGGACTCGTACTTGTTTACTTAAAAGCGTCACCTTTAGCCGATTTGTTTAGCTAGCTCTGCTGACTCATCAGTGTTACAATCAGAGGTAAACATCGCGAAAACTGCGATCTAAAATTTACGAAAAATTCTCGAAGATCTGACCGCATTTTTCTTCCTTTTCTCTCTCACTTTATGTATTTTATTCATTCATTTTGTCGCTTGACCGTCCCGATTGGTGGAACGCGGCACAGTAGTGGTTCGTTTTATCACCAACACATGTATATTCCGGACGTCTGTCGGCAAATGACGAGTCGGTGTATCTATCTAAGTAATGATTGTGCCAGATGTCGTCCCGTCTTTATTACTAATTGTCGGAGTCACAAAATGTGCGCACAGATCAGGGCCCGGTCGACGTCTTATAGTGGGAGGGGGGGGGATGTTTTATAGTGATGGCTTTGATTGATTGATTTGTGGGGTTTAACGCCCCAAAACCACCATATGATTATGAGAGACGCCGTAGTGGAGGGCTCCGGAAATTTCGACCACCTGGGGTTCTTTAACGTGCACCCAAATCTGAGTACACGGGCCTACAACATTTCCGCCTCCATCGGAAATGCAGCCGCCACAGCCGGGATTTGATCCCGCGACCTGCGGGTCAGCAGCCGAGTACCTTAACCACTAGACCACCGTGGCGGGGCTAGTGATGGCTTTCGATCCCTCCTTCTGCGTACGTGTGTGTGTTTGTGTGTAACATCGTCGTGGACCGTACTCGACCCCCCCCCCCCCCACCCGCTGGTGGCTTGCTTGTTCTGTGGAGCTGGTAAATAGCTAATGCGTATTGTAGCTTAATTCAAATATGACACATACAAGTCGAGATACACCCCTAGCACATTTTCTTCTCATAAATGAAACATGAGAAGACATGAAACGCTAAGTATAGAATTCCTCTCATTTTATTTGACAGAGTCCGCTCTGGTTAAGGCGCTCGGCTGCGGATCCGTAGGTCGTGGGTTCCATCGCTGTCGCGTTTCGATGCAGGCGAAATGGTCGAAATTTCCGGAGCCCTCCACTACGACGTCTCTCATAATCTTATCTGGGCTTTGGGACGTTAAACCCTATTGATATTATTACGATTATTATCACTATTGCTGTGGCAGAACGTGGCTACTGTATATGGTGACAAGGTTTTGCCATGAGACTTGGTTGCTTCGAAAAGTGAAATATTTGTAAATGACAGAATGGCCGCCGACGCCCTATAGCATAGAATGCACAAGTACAGGCTGCTTCGCACTTAGCGGAAAAAAATCTCGAAGCGCGCTGCAACCACGTGCCGACCGCGCATGCGCAGATGATCCAGGAAGTGTAGTTTTGAACTGCGTCGTCTGCTATGGCGTCTCTTGCTTGCCAGCACGCGGATATCATTGTTAGTGCATGAACTGGGCCCGATAATCTCCACTAAACGTTGTGCGACGCCAACCTGTCAGCCTTTATTTGTGGTAATGGGGGTGCTACAAGCAGAATTTGATACCACACTTTGTTTGCTCTCTCGAAACGACGGGGTGCTGTGTACGTTCATGAATATTTCTTCACTGTGTGTGCACTGCAGTATGCTGGGACGAGGAAGACACGAAAATTAACACCCAATGTGCGTTTGTCTTGATTTGACTTTGAATAAGAAAAAAGCTCTCAACAGTAACCCCCGTATTCTAGAACGTCCCTTCGCTCAACGTTCCACCTTCACTTGATGGATGGATGGATGGATGGATGTGGCTGTACCCTTTAGATCGGGCGGCGGCTAACGCCACCTAGCCGTAATACTTAGTGAACTAACCATTACATTTATCTTTTTTTTCCTTTAAATAATGAAGTTGAGGATTCGTACTTCGCAGTGAAGGATTTAATTTTCACTCGTGCCTTGACTTTAGCCACCAATCAGATAACCTCCTTCTAGTTAAGTCTACCCGCTTAAAGTCTATTTTGCCCTCGCTGTCCCTAAATCCCAGTGCTTTGAAAAACTCTGCGCCATCATCCTGAACTATAGGGTGAAGCCCTTTACAGAACATTATCAAGTGTTCGGCAGTTTCTTCTTCCTCTCCACACGCACTGCATACTGTGTCTACCCCTTCGTATTTGGCCCGATATGTCTTGGTTCGCAGTACTCCCGTCCTGGCCTCAAACAGTAGAGAACTACCCCGAGTATTATCATAGATCCTTTCCTTGGCAATTTCCTGCTTAAAAGTTCGATAGATCTCTAGTGCGGACTTCTCAATCATGCCCATTCTCCACATGTCAGTCTCCGTTTCCTTCACTTTCTTCTTAACCGATAGTTCTTTTTGGTTTGGCCACCTGCTGTTTTCTAAGTATTTACCAGTCAACTTCCTGGTTCGCTTCCTCCATTTTGTATCGACATTCTTCATGTACAAGTAGCTCAAAACCTTCCTAGCCCAACGCTCTTCCCCCATTTCTCTCAATCGCTTCTCAAATTTTATCTTGCTGCTAGCTTCCCTGCCTTCAAATGATGTCCATCCCATATCACCTTGTACTCCCTGATTTGGTGTATTTCCGTGAGCTCCTAAAGCAAGCCTATCTATTCCACGTTGCTTAATTTCTAATCTTGCTTGAACTTCTGATCTCATGCACAAGACCGCATTGCCGAACGTCAGCCCAGGAACCATGACCCCTTTCCATATTCCTCTCACAACATCATACCTATTGTAATTCCACAGTGCCCTATTTTTCATGACTGCTGCATTCCTGTTACCTTTAGTCGTCACGTATATTTCGTGTTCCCTCAGATACTCGGTCCCATTGCTTATCCATACGCCCAGATATTTGTATTTATCTGTTATCTCTAGCGTGACCTCCTGTATTCTAAGCTCACTACTTTCGTTGTCATTGAAAATCATGACTGCTGATTTTTCCTTACTGAATCTAAAATCTAACCTATTTCCCTCATTACCGCAGATGTCCATCAATCTCTGCAAATCTTCCTTGTTGTTGGCCATTAGCACTATATCATCTGCGTACATTAATGCTGGTAGTGCCTGATCAATAAGTTTTCCTTGTTTGACTAAAGAGAGGTTGAAGCCCAGTCCACTTCCCTCTAATTTTGCCTCTAATCCTTGTAGGTACATCATGAATAATAAGGGTGACAGGGGGCACCCCTGCCTAAGCCCCCGTTTTACCTCTGCAGGCTTGGATACCTGTTTTTCCCACTTTATAACTACCTTGTTACCTTTATAGATACCCTTTAAAAGATTAGTGACTACATGTTCCACGCCTAGTGTGTCCAGTATTCCCCACAATTCCTCTTGAACCACGCTATCGTACGCTCCCTTGATATCCAAAAATGCTAGCCACAGGGGCCTGTGTTCCTTTTCTGCTATTTCGATGCACTGCGTCAGTGAGAACAGATTGTCTTCCAACCTCCTGTGTTTCCGAAACCCATTCTGCAGTTCCCCCAGCACCCCCTCATCCTCTATCCACGCCTGCAGTTTTTCCTTTATAATCTGCATCGCCAGCCTGTAGACCACCGATGTCACTGTTATAGGACGGTAGTTGTTTATGTCGGCTTTGTCCCCCTTTCCTTTATAGATCATGCTCATCCTGCTAAGTTTCCATTCATCGGGAACTTCACCATCGATTATTATTGTGCTCACTGCCTCTCTCAAAGCCTGCTTAGACTTCGGACCTAATGTCTTTATCAGCCTAATTGGAATGCCATCTGGGCCTGTTGATGTACTACTAGGAACCCTTTTCTCAGCCCTTTCCCACTCTTGTTGTGAAAATGGAGCCACTGCACCACTTGATTCGTCCTTGTCTATTGTGGTGCATAAAGTACTTCTTTGTTGAAATTTTTCTGTCACCCTTGTTCTTATATATTTCTCGCTCCCATCGGCTTGAGAAAGCCGATGGGAGCGCCATCTTCAGGCAGGGCAAGTCACTGCATATCAGTGATAAGTTGCTGCTATTCTTGAATAGCGCAGCGTCATTTTCAGCCGAGAAGCGGCGGCGCAGTGCTCCACTCTGTCAAGTGAAGGGTGAAAGTCGAGTCGAGGAGCGTTTGTGAATACGGGGGTAAGAGTCGTACAGCTCCGCTGGCCTAACACGATAAAATAAATGGGAACAAATTCGTGAATGTTTCAGGTTATAACAGAGCGTCAACGTTTATCTTTCCGACGACATTTCATTACCACAATACTCGCTAGCTGGCTCCGAAATATAGTGTAGTTTTAACAGCAGAGTTCAATAATATTGGGTCGCTCTTTTTCTGGCGCATGCGGCATGGTAAACCAGGCAAACAAAACCACCATATAAATATGAGACGCCGTAGTGTTTGACTCCGGAAATTTCGACCACCTGGGGTTCTTGAACGCTCATCCAAATCTGAGCACACGGGTCTACACCGTTTTCGCATACATCGAAAATGCAGCCGGGGTTCGATACCGTGACCTGCGGGTCAAAATTAGCCTCTAGACAACCGCTGTGGGTGTGAACAAGGGTGTCATCGGACCGGTATGGCGCTAAAGAAAAAAAAATACGCGAGACAGGAAATGTTATTGTGACTTTGACTCCACACCACGTATTTACAAATGCCTCCTGTCCAAGTAACAAGGCGTCGGGGCCCATTTTCGAAGCCACCGTGGTATTTGTGGTTTGAGTAGCAGCTAAACCCAAACCGATCGCAGCTGCACCTTTCGAGGAGAGCGAAGTCCCGGACGTAATTAGTCTACCACTCCTCATTCTTCCTCTCTCCATAGTACCTGCTACATGAGATGGCATGTTTGAAGCTAAACCTGCCAGGCCGCTACATTGTTCTACTCGAACGCAGACAGGCAAGTTTGGCACATGTCCTTGGGAGCCGGTATTTTCTTCGAGCATCAATGCCTTTGCTACGAGAGTTCTTGGAAGCCAGATCAGCTATTATCCGTGGACGTGTGCTATATATATATATATATATATATATATATATATATATATATATATATATATATATATATATATATATATATATATATATATATATATATATATATATATATATATATATATATTTATATATATATATATATATATATATTGAATGAACTTGCAGATTAGGGCCACTATTATTCAGTCCGGTTTCAAGACAAATCACGATAGGGAAGTGAGGGAATCCTTCTTGATCCACAAATTTAACACCATTCGTTCAGGTATCAATGAAAACGTAGGAAAGCTCACCTGCCTCGCACTATAACAACACGACTTCTTAGATTAGTGAAATATTTTAGTGTATATTAAAATGTATATTAGTCAACCGTGGTTTCTTTACTTCAGAGCTCTTTTACATGTCCCGCCAACCACACTGTGCCCCACGTGTTGATGCGCAAGGAAATTTGAAACTTGTATATTCATGCACCCGTCGCATGTCACTCATGTCAACACAAGGTTCTGACAGATTACCATTTTTTTTAACTTTGATTGTCCTATCTGCTGTACCGAGAGTTCATCACGTGAGCCTATAAAAGCGGCTGCATTGTATCATACCTACTTTACTCAGACGAAGGCCGTGCCACGGCCGAAACGTTAGTAAATACAATTTCCTTTTCAAATGTGCTATTCTGCAAGTTCGTTCAATATAGAAAATACCCGGACCTGTCGTGCCTTCCCTTCAATTTCTCTCTCTCTCTCTCTCTCTCTCTCTCTATATATATATATATATATATATATATATATATATATATATATATATATATATATATATATATATATATACACGTTTCGCCACTGTATAAACGAGACCGTCGCAGCGGGAAATCGAGCCTGCGCCCCCCGGAACTCAGCGTCGCATAGAAATCCAGCGGATTATTTTTGGGGGGCGTCCGTCCGTCGCACTTTTTCGTGCCGCTTTCTCGTTGTGCTTTTCTAAATCGTTCGGTGCTTCGACGATGACTAAGTGCCTGCTCAGACGGTTCCGCTTGTTGATACTGGTATCGCTCGATCGTCTGCAAACACACGACTGTACAAGCATTGAACGTGACACACTCTGGCTGCCATTCACACGGCACGTGTTCCTTTGAGACCTTGCATGTACTACAGTGAGTGGAACGCCTCAACATTTCTAGAATAGTCTATTCCATTCGGAACGCCTCACTTCGGTTTCTACATGTTGTCAACGAAAGTGTGTGCCGTCAGTGTTCTGTCAAACGTGCAAGACGGAACTGGCGACTGTTCTTCCAGCTTTCATTGCAATGCATGTGCAGGGACGGTGGGAGATTGAAGCGACTGCTTATCGGCTCGATGACCAACCCGGCCAGTCATGAAATGGTTTTCACAAAAAAAAAAAAAAAACGTGATATGATAAGATCTTGGGGACCACGTGACGTATGTGTCACAGAAGGGCCGAGCTCGTGAAGAAATTGCATGCGTGAAATCGTTTAAAGTAAAACTGCTGTTTGTGCTAGCTGCCACAACACGCGTTTGTCAAAAATACTGTGATGTCCACTCATTCGTGTCTTTATATTGATAAACGTGCGCAGGGATAGGGGTGGGGGGGCAAATTTCGTCGCAGTGCCGTCTCGCATATTATATATGGAACAAACTTTGGGCCCCCTCCCAACTATGTGTATAATGCAGACATAATTTCACGTTTTTGTCTTATTTTGTTCATTGCGTGCATGTGTGCTAATACTGCTATGTTACATTATCTTCCTCCACAGGGCGTGTAAGCTGTTGCGAAATGATTTTTAAAAAAATCGTTTTGTCTAACTGGACAAAATCCCAAGGAAACGCCGGCATACGGGAGGCATGTTCGCTTAAGCACACGCACCATTATCATGCGGCACAAGCTTTCGATGAAGCTCGCGCGGTGTTTAATCGCATTTCGTGACCACATCGGCCCCGATCTTCGGATTCGATGGACTCCGACGCGGCTCCCTTTTCCTTCCGGTCGCGCTAGGGCGAGACGGAGGCACGCGCGCTCGACCGCCGAAGAGGGCTGCAGTTCTGACGATCTCATCTCTCTATGCAAGTGTTGATTGAGGCCGTCCTGTGATGCATACTGTAGCTCCTCTCGTGCGCAACAAACATATATAACCGTGCAATTGTAGCTGTACTGAGAAATCACGCTTCGATTTATGTAGTGGCAAAAATGAGTCATGAGTACCGCGAGAGGGGTTTTGTTACACACACACACGCAACCGCAGAAGTGGCGCGAATACGGTAAACTACAGTGGCGACGCCGGTTTGAAATATTCGCACTATAGCTTGCCGTAACGCAACTTCATCTGCTCGAGGCCTCGTTATAACCGTAATAAGTTACCAAATTGGGCGAGTTTGAATGTACAAGATAGCGCCAGTGCAACAGTGCAAGCACTTGTGTGTGCGTGGAAGTTGACACACATGCACACGAGCGCCATTTTATTTTTTTACAGTGATGACTGTTATAAGATCACAACAAGGGTGCCGTAAATGTCCGCCGCCGCCTTCGCCGTTGTCCGTAACCGCCATCGCACGAAATTGGAAAAAATCCGGGTACCTTGCAAGCTTACTTGTATTAGTAGGCCCAAGAGAGTCTACCATGGATTCTAAAAATGGTGTTTTTCCAGCTTTCGCTGTGACGGTGCTGCGCTTCCCGCGCAGGCCTGGCTTTTTTTCCCTCGCGTTGTGTTGTGTTTGTAACGGCAATCATGAGCTCGTTAGCTGTCTTGTAAACGATACTGAACTTGAAATGTCCGGGTCCTTCGTGCTGTAGAGTTTCCTAAATATACACTAGAGTAGGGTTCCTCTATGCGCGCTCCCCAATCTTCCGCCTTGGAGGGTGGAAACAACAGCGTCGTCTGCTACGGCGTCCGCCATCACGGTGCCCTCTCCGCGTGCCGCCACGATAGGCATCCCACGGGTTTAGCGCGGCTGCATACAGAGTTTGTTGTGTCAAAACGTGTGGCACTCAAGCAACATTTGAGAAATATAAAGTTTTCGCAGAGTGACTCCACCGTGCACGCTAGAGGGAACTCTGGCGAAAGTGTCTATGGGAGCTGCAACGCACGGTGCTTCAGCGAGCGTGGGAATTATGGGTAGTACACGCACGTATTTCTCTAATCTTCGTACTTCTGGCTTCGTTTGTGTTCGGGTGACTTGGAGCTTTTTTGTTGCGAAACAAAAATTTGCAAATGTTCAACGGTTGCGCTTCACCAGCTTAAAATCTTGGGCTTATCATTTCAAATCGGGTAGTGAAGTTCAAAGGGGTTCTAAACGAAACCGAAACAAAGCAATAGACGAAGCCACGAGTGTGATTCGCCGCCTTCAAATACGAAGACTAGGCAAATTCGTGTACTGTCCATCATTCTCATGGTCGCTGAATGACCGCAGTGCCAGAGTCCCCTCTAGTTAATTTTAGGAAACTCTATGCTTCGTGCGTTCACCTAAGATTACCCGAAGTCGAAAGCCATCTTATTTTTCCTGTCAGTCGATGTGCTGATTGTGCACCCACCCTACGATAACTTTTTGCAATGAGCGTGGTTTCACATGCCTCCCAAATCGGCGACACCTTTTACCAAGCTGCGATGACCTCATGTGGTGACGTAATCACGTGAGGTTTTTTTTTTTTCAATCACATCGTCTCCGACGTTTTAATTTCGCGTTTGATGCGGCATCTGAGGCGTTCGCCTTAATAATGACGCTGGCTGCCCCCAAAACGGTCAAGGCTGATCGCAGCCAGCTTTGATGCCTTTAATCGGAGAGGGGGGTGGGAGTGTGAACTGATGCAAGTGCACTTGTACTGCGGCGTTCATTGGTATAGATATATGTATGTGTGCTTCATGACTAGACTACGTAGTCACACGGGCAAGATGGAGGAGGAGGAGGAGGAAGGAAAGAAATGAAAGGCAGGGAGGTCAACCAGACGCACGTCCGGGCCAGATGACGTTGATGAAATTGCTGTGATCTCACATTCACGCGGTCAAGATTACATAGGAGTACCAGCAATTAAGGCATAGCACTACGACGAGAGCCTGATCCGCGCACCCGTGTACCCGCTGCAGTTTTAAACACTTATCGTGTATAGTCTATCGGGCCAAGCACTGTATATCTGTCACTGACGTCCACCAACTCTAGTGGAGATCTGTAGTGCTTCCGCTTTGGACATCGATGCCTGGTTTACGATCTATCAATGGTCGTCCACTGCGATTGCGATACAATCACTCGGGAATTTCGGACGTAATCAAAGAGGCACTGACTCCGGCAGCAAGGATGAAGCGACAAAAGCTGCACTCGTCGGCCGGCCGTCTCTGCGCGCAGGACTTTACGTGTAGGGTGATAGCGCTTAAGTTACAGGGTTTCGTAACTAATGATCGTTCTTTGAGTGTTCTGTATCTAACGCGGCGCCCTCCCAGCGCCTTGTGCCGGACTTTAATTTTAACATCACATCGTCGACACTAACGGGAGAAGACCACAAGAGGCGCCTGATAGGACTTGCCGGCACAGACTTCGGCCGGACGAACTACCCTCTGACTAGTTCTTGATACGCCGCCGTACGTTGCCATTAAAGGAAGGGCGACGTGGCCATGTTGGCCTCTGCGGTGGTATTCGACATTATACCGTAACGACCGCACCGAGGATGTTTTCGACGACCGAGCATATACCACGGGGGGTGGAAGACCAGGACTTCCGGAGTGGTGCGCGCGTCTAGCTCTCTGGCTACGGCCGGCCAGCCAGCCGGTCGGCATATCCCATAGAGTTCGCGCAGAGATGTGGCCTTGCGTCATCGCCGCTACGGCTCACGCGCACTGTGACCCCCCCCCCCCCCCCCTAAATCCCGCTCGCTCCATTCTGGGTCCCGAGATAAATGCTAGTCCGCCTGCATGGGCCCGCTGCAATTTGCCGCCGCGCCTCAGCGCAAGGTAATCAGTGAGGTGGGCGGAATGCGAACTCGCCACAGCGCGCCTGTATCGTGCGTACAACCGCGCCGTAGTCTACGTTCGTGCCCTTTAAAAGTGCGCGCGCGTGCGTTGATTTATGCGCGCGCGAGCACATCCCAGACCGTGTGCGTGTGTATCGTGGCTCAGCTATGTGGGGGCGGGGGTTTCGGCTGAGGTTAACCTGAGCGTGGCGCCGTACCTTTTGTTCCTCTCGCTGCCCCCCCCCCCCCCCTTTTTTTTTTTCTCTTCACGTGACGCTGCTGCAACTTCAGTGGTTGTGTTTTGTTCAAACCTTTCGTACAGCGCGATCATCGTACGTCTGCTGTTCGCGAACTGTGCCGCCGACATAGTGGCACCTGCCTAGACGAATGCACGCCTCACGTGATGCATCTGTAGCCGTTTTCTGCCGATGACTCGACTGCCTCCTGGGGTGTTTTATAGCACTATTTCGCGCGCGTGCTGCGCAAGCTCCTCCCCCTTCTATTTTCTTCGGCCCCCTTGTGAGGTTGATGAGATTGCGGTCGGTGCTGCCCCGAAGCGCGGGGCCACTGTAGCAAAAGGCCGTGAGTGTGTGTAGCATACCGGAGTCAGTGCCGCGGCAACCTCATTTTGTCGGCCACTGAAGCAAGCGTGGCGTCAGCGCGGCGCCGAACGGACGCTGTCGCGCGCGCAGTGGAAGTCGTCTGCTGCTGGATGGAGCAGACGACACGCGCGGTTTCCCGCCCGCACCTGTCGGGGCGATACCGCTTGAGGAAAGGCGACGAGATCACGGTTCTCCTTCGCGAGATGGCATTGCAATTGGTCCTGTTTTTTTTTCTAGTCTCTGCATTCCGATCTCGTGGAGGGTTCCTTAATAATTTCTCCGTTAAGGAAAAGATTCCGGAGTACTCGTACTGCGCTTGGGGGCATGCCTTGGAAACCGGTAGTGCCGAAACGCAGGCCGCTCGCTCTTTCTCGTGGTTCGGAGAGGAGGTTCAGACTGTAGTAACAATGCGTAGGAGTAGCAGTACTACTATAGCCACCATAATGATTGGATGGAAATGCACAAAGCTGAGACGGTAAACGAGAAACAGCATGCGACAAATGAGAAAAAGAAAGTTATTGTTTTCTTTTGCAAGCACGCTGTAGTTACGTTAGTTACGTTTTCCATGATGGTTATAGTTTTATGAATGTTGCTGTGTCTGCAAGATGGCCGCTGTAAGAGAAATGTGCACATGACAAGACGGTCGTTCCGTTGGTGGTGTGCTCCCCGATTTAAGGTAGAGAGGGCGCCACCGCTGCGCCAGCGGGTTGTTTGTGTTTCTGAAGTTTGTTGCGGCTGGTGGTGCGCGTTTGTATACGTGTGTATGAATCGCGAGCGCTCTTTGGGATGTGAGCAACAAGGTTACTTTGGGATCGCCCATTGTCTGGGGGTGAGTGTGGTTTTTCATTTGGTGAGCGGTAAGTCCGCGCGGAGAACTCGTGTCGTGCTGCCGCCTTTTGCCGAGCATCGGCCGACAGATATCTCGCATTCTTCGGAGAACCTGCAAAGGAGGAGAAGGGGAGTTCTAGGCCTAATAACCTGTCGCTTCGGAAGTGGTCCGTGCTCTTGACGTTGACAATTCTTGCGTTGTCCCGCGAAACATCGCACCCCGAGGCTTGGATACGGCTCGCGTTTTCGCGTTTTGAATGATAAACGGACCTTCCACAACCTGGTAAGTGACCCCGCTCGTATGCCGTCGCGGACTGGCTGTCAAAACTATGACATGAGTGCGAGTCCGAGGGAGCATTACCTGTTTGAAGCTGGTCGCTTTTGCTCCTCGTGTCCCGAATCAATTGTTTGATAGCTTTGTACTTGCATACTCGAGGAACTGTGGTAAATTTCGCCGTGTCCCTTGATCGATAAGTGCGATCCAATGCGAGGAACGCTCGTTCGCAGTTCGTACAGCTGATACTCGGAATGCGCTATTTGTTTAAACTTCCGCTGGCCGTCGCGGGCTGATCAGTCACCTCGTTTTGGACGCGTCAACGAGTTTTGTTCAACGTACACGCGTACGACTGAACGCTTTAGGAGTCTAGCACTCTTCGTATAATTGCGTTTATGAATCATGTTGGTAATGCTATTCGCTCATACTGCGACAAACTTCTCGTACCATTTAAATGAAGCCTGTTTTTACTTAGAACTTTGTCATACAAGGAATTTTATTGTATCTAAAGTTTCAGTTAAGAAAACGAGCTAACAATTCCTTAAACTACACGGTAGTGTTTGCACTTTCGTCAGGAAGAACAATGTTGTGTTCCATAACTTGAGCCGACATGGCTATTTTTAATGCTATTCACCGCGTGTTAAATTGGAAAGAGTATCCTAGTAACCTGCGATTCGCTGATGACATTGCATTGATGAGCGACTCTGGGGACAAATTGCAGCTCATGATTACTATACTAGACACTGGAAGCAGAAAAGTGGGTGTAAGAATTAATATTCATAAAATAAAGTATTGTGCAACAATCTCGACAGTTAGCAGTGACACTCGGGAAGTTGAAAAAGAATGCCTATTTAGGACAGGTAGTAATCGCAGAGCCGAACCATGAGTGTGAGATAGCTAGAAGAATAAGGATCGGGTGGGGCATATTCGGCAAACAATCTCAAATAATGAATGGTAGTCTACCACTATACATCAAAAGAAAAGTATATATAACAGTTGTATCTTACTGGTACTATGGTGCAGAAGCCTGGAGGCTTACAAAGAGGTTTCAAGTTGAAGACAATGCAGTGAGAAGTGGAAGAGAAAATCATGGGTGTAACAGCAAGAGACAGGAAGAGAGCAGAGTGGGTCGGAGAAATAACGGGGGTTAAGCATATCATAGTTTGAATCAAGGATAGATGGACATGGGTTGAGCAGGTAGAAGTAGGCAGGATAACTGCTGGTCTGTAAAGGTAACTGGCTATATTCCGAAAGAAAGCAAATGCATTAGAGGGAGACAAAAAAAAAAATCGGGTGGACAGGTGAGATTAAGTATAACATGGTAGCAGAAAGCGCAGGACTGGGTTGATTAAGTGGTACATGAGAGAGGCCTTCACCCTGCAGAGGGTATAGTTACGCTAATGATGTGGATGACGGTTCTTTTCCATGCAATGCCCTACTTTCTCTTGTTGCGACTTGTGTCTAACTTGGAGTAATGTTCACTTACTGCTATCAAAAATAAAACCTTTGGTCAACCTTCTGCATAGCGCTTCAGTCAGAGTCTATTGCTCGTGCTTCATTGTTTCGACTGTTGGCTCATTTTATATGGTGTGCAGCTGAGTGTATCCACCCCTCTCTTCACTGGCAAAGGACATGTACCACTTGTTCGACTAGAAGAAACTTCACAGTTGCTGGCAGCTGGGCTTGACATGTACACACTGGCATATCCAAAAGGTGTTCAGAATTATTCGATTAATAATTGCTGACATCTAAGTGTAACTCCTGAAAAGTCGGTGATTATGTCACGTTAGTACATAACAAAATCATCTTTCTAGTACAACAAACAAGGGACGTAAAGTGCGTTTACATAAAGATTGCATGTCTAGAAAACTTACTAAAACCATTGTAAAATAGTAGAGAGCCACATTTTGTTTACTGCAGCATTGAGTGCAGATCATGATTCGAACTGCAGTGATCGACCAATAAGAGGGTTGCACGAGACGTCATCTGCTTGAGGCGCTAGCGGCGTTTGCCTCTATTGCCATGTCAGTGGTCTGAGTGCGCCCTTCTTGAAGCGGCGAAAGGCAGCGAGAAATTGTGTGCGCTACGTAAGGTACCAACGTGGTGATATTCGACTGAGTGCTTATGCGCGTGACTTCCAAGGTCTGGCGAAACTTCGCTACGAACATAAGGTTCACCTTGGCGGCGGATATGGACCCGTTCAACTTCAGCAGCGATGAAGCTGTGTGTGATGTGAAGTGTTATTCCTGCATGGAGCTCACGGACATTAAGGACCACTTTGTTGGCGCACAAACTTCGCAACAAGGAACGAGCAACAAGGGACTATGTGACTAGCAGATGGGTGCAACAGCGCAAAGTTAGAGACCTCGAAGATGGCCGCCGCGTCGTCATCGGAAACGTGACTGGTTCCTCTTGTTCAGTGCTCGGACGAATAATTTTTTCACCGCGGTGGTGTCGCTTCACAAATTCCTTGTGTTGGAAAGCTTTACCATTTGCTAGAGAATGTGAGGTGATACAATTGGCATAGTTCGTTCGTGGTTGAGCTCAAGCCACTTGCAATAAAAAATGCTCGTTGCTGCAGGGTCCAATGACGCTTGTCGGGCCACGCAGAGATCACATACGCTCTCGATTGTAACCGATTGATGTTAATGTGATATCACGGTTTATGTGCCCAGCTTGTCAAATCATGGGTAAACGAGAACGCGCTGCGTCGCTGACTGTTTACCAACACACCGAAATCGATAACACATGGCACCTACTTGAATGATACCGCTGATAACCAGCGATCGCGGTCGTAGTGCGTGCGTTCGTCTGCTGCTGCGTAAACAAAGCTGCATAGCACGTCGCGAAAACTGAAGTTACTACACCTTAGAAACAGCACTTTCTGAATGGACATGAAAGTGAAATTACAGTAACATTATTCTAGGTAGCCTGTGAATGAAGTCATTTCATGTTATTATATCACCTTAACCCATGTAATATTGCGTGACACAAGCATAGAATTGCACGTGATATTTCGCTATGTGAATTGTGCAATGAGTGAGTCGTTTGAAGGCCCACTCATAACGGAGCATGCAGGCATAATTGATCATCGTGAGACATAGCATCAAAAAAAGAGTGTAGCTGCGTAGGTGCATGCTCGTATTGCCTTACAAGCGCTTAGTGTATACTTCGCTATGAACTATGGTTTTGGGGGCACTTCATACTCATACTTGCAGTAAAAATTCTTGGAGAGTTTAAAACAGCCGATGTTATACCTATCTTCATAGTGGGGAAAAAACTTCGAGTTGGGCGGCGCGTGGGAGTACAAATGTTGAAGTCAAAGCCTCCACAGTGGGTTTTCGGGGTGTCGCACCAATTTGCGCAGCCAAGGACTATGGCGTCGCCCAGGGAGCCATTCTTGAAAAGGTCTGTAAGGGCGTTGTTTTCCTTGGGGCATACTTTAGGATGTCTGCTTAAAAGTAAATTATGTGAATGAGAAACCTTGCAAATTGGGCTCATCACTGCCATCATGTTCTATTTGGGAGGTGAATATCAAGTGTCCTTTAGGTCTTCATATACGTGTTCTATGACAATTTTATTTTTATTTGTAAGTGACTGCCTTAACTTTCAAGCGAACCGCCGTGATATCTTTGTCTGATTTACGACATTTAAACCACATTAAATAATATTACGTTTTTGTAAAAAGGTGTATATTTTTACAAAGCCATACTGCAATTGCAGGCACAGTATAACCTGCAGTATTCAACTTGTAAAAAAATGGGGATAAATTCATTATTAAGGATAGTTCCAATATACAACTTAAATGAAACTATTGCATTTTCAGTGTGACTTACGGTTATCAGTTGGCAGCGTAATAACACAGCTTCTTGGTAATGTAAGCAGCACGCCTTGATAGCGATAGGTGGAGCCTACACTTTAATTTTTTCATGGCTTGTATAGTTGGGAATGTGGAGTAATATGCAGGCGTGGGTTATACACAAGAAAATACAGTATAGATGTGAATAGGTGCCTACGCATTGGGCGTGGGAGGAGTGCACTGTGCCTTGACCCGAATGGTGGCCTTGTTTCTTAATGTCGTACTTTGTCTGCTTCTTGGCTGTTGTGCACAGCGTAGCGACATCACACTTATGTTCTTAGTGGTTGTACTTCTGTTCTTAGTTTAACTCTATCAATCACGCTTACACAACAAGTGTAAATACAATGAGGAGAAATTGTAAAGGAAAGCCCATAATGACAAAAGAATGTGCGGAAGCCTCGCCTTCCTAGCCTTTGCTCCATTTTCAAGATAAGTTGTCGCCAAGTATAAAAGAAATCTTGCGGTGCTTTAGTATTGGGTTCGGAATGTTGCGCATATGAATGCATTCATCTCCTCATTAAGAAATTGCTTTCAATGAAAACAGAGACTTGGAGTGGCATCCGAGTATATTTTGCTGTTCGAATGTAGTGCATTGGAAACCTGTTTCTCGATGTGTGTAATCATGGTCTTATAGCACTTGTTAAGGAAGTTTTTCTTGCATTTGTTTTTTCCAGATGAGTATGTTGAGGGGCCCAAGCCATGACCAAACTATTGCTGCAATGGGCAGCAATGGTAAAACACAGTTCTCCTCTAGTCTGTGTGAGTAACAAGCGACACTTTATTTCGACTTAATATCTTCTTTCTGGTCTTCATAACCTTGATGCAATGATTGTTATGTCTTCAAGTTGTCAATCAGGGTTAAACATTATTAAAAGGTTTGTGAGCTGGGGACTCTACTGGAACATTTATTGAACATCATAACTTATATAAAGAGCTAGTTATGTAGCAACCCACTGCGACATTAAAAGAGAGTTGTGATAGAAGCGTAAATAAAGCTTGCCAGAAAGCAGCGGTGGAACTGGATTGCCTATCCTTTTCAACGTTCCTGTCCTGCTCATTCAACTTGTCTCCGAAAATGATGTTTCTTCCCTTCCGTTGTATAGAATCAAAGGGACCTTTTTTTTGTCCTTCTGATAAGGAACCAGCAACACTTTTTGAGCATGGTCAGACCTCGAGGTTCCGGAGAACATCTGAAATGAACATAACGGCGCAGTATGCGGCCTGAAATTCACAAATAATTCTCAAAGTCGGCGAAAAATCGTCCCCTCTTTCCTAAACAAATCATGCCGTTAACGTAAATGATGCGACGTTAGCCCGAGGTCCTCAACTCTTAGCTGGTTTTAACATCATGAGCTGAAAAGTTAACGGTGCTGCTACAAGGTGCTGGTACACGTCCGTGCGCAGGCTCGCAATCACCGTGAAAATAAGCCATTCGCTCGAAGGAAAGGAAGTGCTCAAAGCCAGGAATAGGATGAAGAGCAGTCATAGCCGCTTGCCTCCTTTTTATCCCCTCTTTGTGCAGCTTCCAGCCCATTCACCGTTAGGAAAGAAGAGAGAAAGCGCTTAAAGCACGAGGAAAATGTTTGCAGCAGTGTATTCGTGAGGCAATGAACTCCTTTAATGAATTCGTTCGATGACTATTTTGAAGTGTGCTGCATCTCCCTTTTAAAGCAAAGAGCTTTTTTTGGCCAGATTTGCAGTTGTTTCTAGTAAAAACGATTTTTTTTTCCTTGTCCACTTTGAAGATGCCGATATAAAGGGTAACCATGCTCACATATTACGAAAGGAAAGGAATAGACCAAATGTGAAGTATTATGTGTCTTTGGAATACACATGTTGTGTGAAAGCTTTTGTCAGCATGAAGGTAGCACTTGCATTTTCGCTGCTACTATGAAGATGTCGATAAATAAGGGTGTAGACTCCCAAGCTGCCGAGTAGCAGTATTCGCTCATTAATTCAAACTATTATCGCTGTTTGGTATGTACTTGAGCTGTCATGGATTAGTTTTGGTGGCTTCCATAGTCTGGCAGGACAGTTCGCTTTAGGTGTGTCATGAACAAAAAACAAGCAGACAACTCGCCATTTCTTCTCTCCTTCACCCTGTGGCAGCTGCGTGAGAAGGCCCTAGTAAAAGAGTGGTGGCTTGGGCTGGCTGGTATTGCATTCAAAAAGAAATTTAATTTGTTAGTGCACAAAAAGTTTAGGAAAGGAAGTCAGATAGGACAGAGCGCACTATTTAGCCATTAACACAAATGACGGCGACATCGACCCAAAGTCCACAGCCATTAGACATCGACCCAAAGTCCACAGCCATTAACTTATTTGTGCATCGTGATCCAAATACTAGTTATCGATGCTGCCACAGGTTGTGACCATCTGCATGCTCGCAATCACAGTGAAAATAAGTAAAAGAAGTTGCTTGCACTCTGTCCTATCTGACTTCTTTAGTTCCTAAACTTTCTGTGCACTGAGAAAGTATACTTCTATTAATAGAACCTAATGTTTGCAGAGTAGGAGTGACAGTCGCCTTACATTCTGGCAAAATGCACGACTGCCCGAAGATTTAGGGGCACATTAAACCATACCATGTGGTCAACATTAAGATAACATTCCTATTGATCAGTGCAGTTATGACAAATAAAAATTCATTGCCGTATTACGATTTATTAGAAGGCCAGGTTGCTTGCAAAATCTAGGTAGTGGTGCTCTAACATAAAGGTAGATCGCACAAAATCATTGCTTCTTTCTCTTCTTCACTACAGTAGCATTTATTTTTTCATTCCCCACAGTTTGCGCTTGGCACTTTTTCTTTATTTTTGAGGCACTATAATGTGAAAAGCTGTTGTCCAAATCCTAGTTCAAAATTGTTGCGCTAGAGAAATTTTGAGATTGGGCTCCAGTAAGTCTCTGTGACATATACTATGATCGATACATGCGTGAAAATTGAACCACTTTATACAAAAGTCTTGGAGATTTTAAAGTGAACGAACTAAATAAACTAATAGTTTATTTTTTGCAATTATTCACAATTGCAGCATCTTTATCTCATTGCTCTACAGTTAGTCATGCCATATTTCTTCATAAAACACATTCATTTATCCAATCAAGTTACATTAAATAGCTCCTTACCGATGGAAAGCATTCCTAAACGATGCTAAAAAACCAATTCGAAATTCTTGCCGAAACGTGCCACGTTAAGTGCTTCAAGAAACATGATAATGTATTTACCAGAGTGATAGTGTGGAGCTATAGATTTCAACCAGAACCAATATATAAGAACTTTAGTTAAAAAGAATATTTTATGTGCCATTAGCTCAGTGTTTATTGTATTTGCTGTTTCAATGCACAGAAATCACAAATATAAGTCCTGTGGACACCTCGTGCTTCAAACGGCCAACAGATACAGTATTTTGTTGCTTGCATATAACTCTCAACCCCTAACATTATCTCTGCAAAAAGGGGGAAAAAACAAACTTATAATCTCCTCATGCAACCCTCACCACACTTCGTAAACACATTTTTCCATTCCTTGGTGCAGGTTATAAGCAAGATAATAAGGTATGCTTTATCATTGGCGCAGTCAGAATGCCAGCAGTGGCGGAAGTCCTGCTTCCAAGTGCTTCAAACTGGTTTTTGTTCAAGGAGCAGTGACACCAAATTTCAAACTAAAGATGTGGCGTTTATTCCATTGCTTGACATTCATAAGTTTTTTAGCGAAGTATGAATGGCGTCAGTGGCATAAAAGTTATTCTATTTCAAGCGTAAAGAGCATCCATAGGCTCTACGGCGCGTTCTTGGCCATGAGACATCGACGGTATTTTGACATGTTCAGCAAGCTCCTAGGCCACACCTCAGGCGCTGTGTGACGATGAGCAAGCCGCTATGATGTAGACAATTTGAGTGTTGTCATCACTGTGTTTCCATGTGGTACCGCCTGGCGGTGACGCCTGGCTGCCTAGCAACGGCCTCACTTAATTTGTTTTGCTTGGTTCGTGCAGTGCGTTTGTGTGAACCCTGCGTTTTCGTTGTGAAGTTTCAAGTGATTTGTCGTGAGCCATATTCTTCAGTGTTTTGATCGTTGCTTGTGGGCGCTGCTGACGGCAGTGGGGGTTGTGAAGACATGCATTTACACGTGCGTGCTGAGCAGACGAATGTCAACTGAAACTCGCGTGAACATTTCATGTGACCACATTATCAGATGGGGCGGGACTTCGGAAGGTGACCGCTTGACAGTTCTAAAAATTGACGGACTTTGCACCCTTTTTGAATTGGGATCGATACTGGTCATACTAATTGATATTACATGAATTATTTCGTCCCTATATTGCATTATTAGTTGCAAATTATTACTAGGGGATCGATAACTTTGCGTCGATGCAAAAAACGTGACATTCGTCAAGTTGATGCAACTGCTCCTTTAATTGCTAATTCAAATCTGCCCTCAAAAATAGAGGCTGGGAACATTAACCGTGTGACCAACTCACAAGCAGACAAGAAACCAAAAACAATATTTATTGCCACCCTGGTATACTACTAGTATGCAGCTTTTAGAGATGTGCATGGGCTCGAGTTAGCCCGAGCTTGGCCTGGCCCACAAGCCAGTCTTGGGCAGACCGACAAGTTTGTCGAGCCCGTGCCAGGCTTAGGCTACATTGTTTTTCATCGGGCTGGGCACGGGCTAGGCGCAAAGACCATATCAAGCCATAAGTATAAATGTGTCAGTACTACTTCCTGGCATGGAATGATGAGCACACCAGATGAGCTTCGTGGTTATTCAATTATTAAATCATCCATCTGTCCTGCACCTGAAGTGCCTAACTTCTGGAAGAACAAAATGTCTAAATATCTCATGCTCGCAAAAAATATATGGCAATTCCGGGGGCAAGTGCAAGCCGTGAACAAAATTGTAATTTGGCGGTATATGTAATGCAGGAGCGCCGCATTTCACTGAAGGTAAATCAATGAGCAGCTTGCTATTTATAAATGACAGCTTCTAATATGTGTATACATATTACCTGTCATGTGTCATATGCTCACGTAGCAATTCCATGTGTTACCAAAATACCACTTAATTGGAAAATAACATCTTGTCTCCACAACAAACCTTTATAATGTTAAGTGGACCGGGCCGAGCTTGGGCTTATGATTTTTGTACGTCGGGAAAGGCGAGCTTGCAGGCTTTTAGGGTCGGGGTAGGGGCAGGCCTTCAACGCAGTCAGCGGGCTTGGGAAGACAAGTCCGCTTACGAAAACGTCTGCTCCACCACCCACCTCGTTTTCGAAGTTCTCATCGCAAACATTCATCTTCCTCTTCTTGCCGCTCTCTTGTAGTTACTCCTGTAATGTGGCGGTCAGCTTTACTGGTGTGACCGCATTTCTGCCTCAAGTCTGCGAATTCTTGTGTTTCAAAGAGAACACATTTTTTTCTTACCTCTTCTGTCTTTTTTTTTTTTTCATGTCGGGTCAAGCGGTCTTGCAGCCCCTCCCCTCCTCCCTTTTTTTTTTTAAAACTGAACTGAGCGATTGGGTGCTGATATTGGTAAACTCAACTTTAATTACACAGAAGAACTAGCCAGAAGTAACTAATTTAGTGCACTTTTTACTAACAGCTGCATTTAGTGGCCATGTCTTGAACTAGAGGAGGTGAAGCTTGTTCACCTTCAATGTACGAGCAAGGGACATGTAAACAATATCCGGCCATTGACAAAGTCTGTGACCCCACACAGCCCCAACCATGGTTTTCATAATCACTGCAAATGACTGCTGAGAGGGGGGCACTCAGGCACATGTCCCAACGCCTATGGAGAAAGGGAAGTTGCGGGACACAAGCATGTGTACGCTGTGTCAGCCGGGCTGTGACATCACGGCTCACACCGGCTTGCTGCCACTACTTGCTGACTGTCTTCCAGGCGTGCAACCAACTGCTCGAAAATATGCAAAATAGCCTCTGTTATCAAAACAGATGGGTCTTCTGGACAAAATTTTTATGTTTTACTAATTTAAGTGATTTCTGTTCAGCATCTCTTTAACTTTTTCGTTACCACACCTATTCAAATCGATTACCAGTAACATCGAAGTTCTGTAATGAAAAGAACCTTTGCAAGCCAAATATCAAATTAAACTGTCAGCTTTGCAATTTTAGTATCTTGAGAAGTAATAATTGCCACAAATGTTTGCCAGCTATTCATTAGAGAGCTGTTCCTGGGAGTCAGGGAAAATTTGTTCTACAAAAAATATATACTAAGGTCCGTTACGTGTTCTAAGTGTCGAGGTGGCCTTCTCTGACAGTTTCTACCAGCTTTCATTTTGCTTGCATAGTTCTATCAGACACAGGGTCGCATCTAGGGTCACTAGTCACCCTTATGGCGTTGTCGTCACGCGTGCATGGGTGCGCACCAGCGCTGCAGAACACATGCGTTGCTCGAAATTGTCTTGCAACCCCACCTGAATTGAGTGAGGGCGAGCATAGACAGAGTTCGAGGATGACAGCACCTCAAATTCAAGATTTATGGCGACGTTGTCTTGAGTGAGCCTGAGACATTCGCAGCCATTCATGGTAATGTTTTGTTTACATCCTCAAGTTGTCTCCGCCGCAAGTGCATATAGCTTCTCACCTTCGTGCACAATCTTATAGCTACTCTGGTTACGTGCGTGGTCCACACTTCGCTGGGGCGCGGTGTGCTGGCGCTGGCTGCAGAGCTTCTCCTAACGACAAGAAGGCCCCTGGAGCACATCTTGGCCCCGACTACGGAGCAGTGCGATATGTTTTAGAACTGCACACGATATTGTCTCTTTTTTTAGTACGATATGTGCAATTTGCAAAGAAATATGCTTGGATGCACATATTGGAACATCAACCTATGCGGAGTGAGGTGGCTTGTGGAAAGAGGTGACGCTAGATGAAATAGCGAAGTTCATTGGACATCTCATTTATAGAGGCATTATTGACATCACGGGTATTCATCTATATTGGAACTCCTGGAGACTCATATCGCAAGACAACAAAAATTTACTGAGGAAATCGTACAAGTACACTTGTGTCTTACAAAAAATCAGGCAATGCTTTACTGCACAGGATGAGCAATGAAGCAGCACATCGGTTCTGATTTCCTTTGTGAAGAGAAGAGAAACATTTTGTGAAGAGAAACATTTTGTACAATATTTAATATTCTGGGTCATTTATCTACCGAATTTATATTCTGGATTTCCTTTGTTCCAAATAGTTTTGTACATATAGTGTTTTTTATTGCACTATTTACCAGCTGGCAACCAAATATTACACATTTTTCACATATTTATTCATTCTAAAACACTTTGTTGGTCTAGAACACATGTTTTTTGGAAAGAGCATTTCATTGTTTAAAGTTTGGTATGCTGCATTGCATAGTGGAGTATTTTTTAAACTGGCAAAAATTATCTTACTGAGATATGAAAAACAACCATTTTCGGGTGGTGACAAAAGTTAATTACATAGCTCATTTTGAGGCCCATTCAACAATGAGCCATCTTTTAAATTGTTCATTTCTTGCAGCTTACATGATGGTTGCATGCAAAATACAGTTCAGACTAAATTGGAATATTTGTGAAGCACTTTGCCGGTGCTTTGAACTCCAGGACTTGCATGGCATATTTGGCCGTCTGCTTTGAAATATACTTCAAAAAGAAATTAAAGTATACTATTTCCATTGCCCCACTGCCTCACCCAGGGGTTCCTAGAGCATCCTGGGGACCCCTCTGCAGTAGCTGTCAAGGCAGCTGAGTCATGGAGTGCATGGCCGGAGGCTCAGGCCTTGGAGGCGCCCTCCCCAAGGTTCGCAGCAGCTCACCCGGTGACTTGGGCTACCACACGCTGCTTCCCGCACCTGGATGGCCAACCACAAGCAGTGGCCACCACCAGCGACAATCGGCAAAGGGCTGCCTCTTTGACCGACTGCCCGACGACCTGCTGCTTCGTGTTCTCGCCTGCCTTTCGAGCGACGAACTGTGTCGGTGCGCACGCGTCTGTCGTCGGTGGTACTTCCTAGCCTGGGAGCCTCGCTTGTGGACCAGCATCGTGTTGGCATCTGAACATCTGCCTGTTGACCAGGGTAATTGTCATGTGATAACACCCAAAAGCTCTTGTGTGTGCCGTGTTAGTCAAGGCTTCTGGGCATGAACTCACAAATTCGATGCTTGACTGTTATTACATGGCAATTCATTCTGTGTGCTTAGCTGCAGCAAGTGCATCTTGATGGCTGCATAATCCAAAAGTGCTCATGCCCTTTAGGGTGTTTTGATGTGACATTTTTTTTTTCTAATTATATTCAATTACATCATGAGTGAAGGGGAAGGCCTAGAACTACATAGCCATATCAAAGGTACTGCTGGACCTTAGAAAGCCCCGCATACATTGAAGGCTTTCTAAAACACTTTCTTAAAGTAATTATTGAGTGACTTCAGTATTTGAGTTTATTTTTTAATAATCCGATTGCTGCAAAAAATATTCATATCTGTCAAGTATAGCCAAGGTTTCAGGGATTTGTTGCACACATTAAGTGTTCTTTCTCTTTCATTCTGATGAACATGCTGGAAGCTACACTAGAAGAGTTGACACTGGGGGGGGGATAAGCTTTGTCATGGTGAACTATAAAACATGTTTGCTCACTTGTGATGTGATTTTGGTGCATACTAGTGTTGCTATAGTGTAACTTTAGCGCACTTTGACATGGTGCTGGCATGTAGCAGGACTCCGTTGTCAGTCAATTGACCCAAGTGCAAACTTAAAAAAAAACAAACACAGAGCTCATGCATTCGCATATTTTCTGTACAATGTGACCAGGAAACGTAGAGGTCTGAAGCTTTGACCGTACAAAATTTTTGTATTTCATTAAGTATAGGCAAGTTTGTTGCAACAGCTGTGTGCTTTTTCTTCTCCTTTATTTGCCAGGAGCGAGCTTGTAGTTAGGTTGTGCAGTACATGGCCTCGGATATCTGTCTGAGAACTGTTCATGAAATCATTCATTACCTGCCACATCTGCTTGCTGCGTAGTTGGTCTTGATTATCCCATAGTTGAAGTGGCACCCTGGACGAAATAGCAATTTTAAATGCGAATGCATTCCTTAGTATGGCTATGTCAGGCATTCGGCGTTGTCTGTGCGCTGGCCGGTGTTATCTCTCTGCTCTCGCTTCCTCTCCCATAGCAACAGCTGTGGGCACGCGCACTTACCCTCATCATTAGCAACTGGAGCGTATGGTGCGAGAGAGTGTAGGAGAGGGTAGGTGCAGTGCTTCCAAGCTCCTTTTTTCCCTGTTCGCTCTCTCTCCTCCCTGCGCCCCACTCTCTTGTCCGCTCACGCCTCACTCTTGGTCGTTCGCTAGCTGGGCACCTCTCAAGAACATCCGGAAATGTGTGCTTGAGACGCAGCTGTGAAACGCCAACGCCGAGAACGCTGGCGCCCCATTCCCCGGTCTGCTCGCTCCTCACTGTCGACCGTTCGCTGGCTGGGCGCCTCTCAAGGTTATGGCAAAAGTCGATGATAGTGAATGTCTGACGGCAGGGGTACCCTCTCTCGGCGCAAGAAATACATTCGCATTTTCTCACGATTCCCTTCGAGAACGGGGAGGGAGGGGCATTTCTTTAGCTGTTTCTGACACTAAATTGGAAATTTCCTGCTGCATCCAGTGCAGTAATACTTGCAGAATTCTTGACAACAGTAGCATACTTTAATCATATCATAAGAGTGTTGCAGGGCCACTTCAAGTGAAGTTGGGGGCATTTCTAGTAGTTTTGCATTTTGGGCACCAGGTCGAGTATTAGCTTTACGAACCTTCCCCCAATCGACATAAGAAGCTTATTTCCTGTGTGCATCTCATCACCTCAGGGTTGCGCACCATTTTCCGGTTGCTGAGCCGTGACACCCCTGGTGTGTGCTCTGCTGTGGAGCGCATTAGCCTGAGTGGCTGCCTGTGCCTGACTGACAGTGGCCTCAGTGCGGTGGCTCGGAGATGTCCCCAGCTACGGACGCTGGAAGTGCGCGGATGTTCCCAAGTCACGGATGTAGGTGTTTCAGAAGTGGTCACACGCTGCCTCAACTTGTCACGCCTCGATGTCACTGGTGAGCCATGGACTGATGCTGCTTGACGTGTTAGATTTAACTGGACAAAAAAAATTGAATTTTCAATCAGTATCTGTTAGAGAGGAAAATATCCTTGAACGCAGGGTGTCAATGGGACCACGTTTTTGACTATGTCTCGTCTTCTTCAAGGCAGCTGCATGAAGAAGACTAGCTTCTGAGAATACGATGAAACCACTTGTCATAATGTTGGCTCAAGTGACTTCCCATCTACAAGGATATTTTTATTTCTTCAAACTTCCATCTTCCCCCAAACTTCTGCCTAATTTGAATATCTGTTATAAGTCACTGAGGAGAAAAAAAAAAGACAAGCGATATTAGTCATGCAAGACAGGATTTAAAGGAGAGAACAGTCTTGCAATAAACGATAGAAATAGCACAGTAGCATGCCTGCCTGATCTCTCTAACCTTCTCTAAAATTAACTCCTTTGGTCCTGTTTTACTATTTTAAAAATGCTACATAAAGTTTTCGTTAATGTACCGTTAGTGAGGATGTTTAACTGTATTGTGTGTACACTTATCATTGTAAGCCTCCTAATGATGAAAACGTCTTAAGCAAAGAATACCGTACTAGCATGAATATAACGCTAGTTTTTTTTCCAAACATTTGTGAGTTAGAAAGGTGCCTTGCGTTATATTCGTGTTCATGACAAACGTGACACAAATATAGCTGAAAATTTTTTTCTACCTTTTTTTTTTGTTTCTTTAAAATCTCCAACCCTGTAACGTGCACCACATGTTGCAGGAACTTGGCGGGTTTGTCGCACCACATAGCACATTTTATTCTAACTTGCACCTCCAGTGACTGCGCGCGGGAAGGCTCAGTGGCACCGACGCCTGCCTGGCGTCTCGGAGCACCGTCGCTCAGTACGGAAACCTCGTGCGCATTGCAGTTGACGCATGTGCCACTACAGTGTGCTACGGCGATCGCATTGTGCAGCTAGCACTGTTAGCACCATGGCAGCCACCGTGGCAACACGTGGACAACAGTCATTTCGGAAAAACATCACCTTCCTACGCCTTGCGCTTGCTCGGCGCACTGTTCGGATCGCACTTTTTTTTGCTTTGCCTGTCATAATGAACAGCCGGAATCAATACACTGTCGCGTTTAAAAAATGGGCGATCTTGCTGGCCGAAGAAAGGGGCAATGCAAGTGTAGCACGGCATCTCGGAGTGACGGAGTCAACCGTTCAAGGTTGGAGGAAACACCGTGACCACATCTTCCAAGCTTTACTGACTCGTAAGGCATTCTGTTGGCCCAAGACTGGCCGTTACCGGAAAATCGAAGAGGACCTGGCAGAATTCGTGTGCCAACGTTACGACAACTATCTACCTGTCAGCGCCGAACTCGTTCATATTAAGGCACGGGAGCTTGCAAGTGAGGCTGGCATGCCCCGTGACACCTGCCTCGTGGCTGGCATGCCCCGTGGCCAGTCGCTCGTGGGTGCAGAAGTTCATGCGTCATGCGAGATGCTCGCTTCACCGAAGGATTTGCCATAAGCTTCCGGCTGACTATCAAGAGAAGTTCATCGAGTTTCAGTACAATGTGAATAAGATGAGGAGAGAGAAGTACTCCGTAGGCCAGATCGGAAACACGGATGAGACTCCAATTTTTTTTTAACATTCCCACTGGCTATGTGATCAAAGAAGGCTGCTCACGATTGAGTCATGTTATTCGCAGTATATCAGTAATAAGTACCAGGTGGCATGTCCTGTCGCCTACCAATGTGATGGTATTTCTGTGGAGGTAGGATGCATAGATGCCTCTGCACTAAGGTTTTTTTATCATGATAGCACTCAAACACTGTCAGACACCATAAGCACAATAATCCACTCAGTGCTGGACGTACACTCTTGTCTGAGCAATAAAAGTTCAGTTTAACCTTATATTATTATATTATGTTATATGTCACTGGTTGGCAGTTTTTCATCAATATCTATTTGTGCATTATCAAGGTTGAATGCTTGCTACGCCACTGGTGACACTACTCACACCTGCATTGGTGATGCTTGGTAGCTGCCAGGGTGATGTTTCTTCGGCATGCAACGCCCACTTGCAGCAGCAGTACAATAGAAATGTCCAAGCGCATCACTAAAACTTGCTGTCAGTGTCATTGCTTCTCCATTTAAGCAAAACAGGCAACGATTTTTTACAGTGAAAGCTGTATGTGGCTAGGAGAAACAAAAAACCGTTCGGCAGCGGTGTCACTAGTGGCTGTGTTATCAGTTAAATTGTGAGTGACATCGTTCATCTCGTCACAGCCATGGTGCCGAGCACGCACACATCAGTTTCTCCTGAAACCTTCCATATGAGTATGCCACGGACAACTCTAGAGAAGCGATGACAGTGGAAAAGTGAGAGAGCTCGCATTCACCAAGCCAATGGTGCAGTCTGAAAGGCTGAGTGCAGGCAGCAGCTGTGTACCGATGATCCGGCAGCCTGTCAAGCCGCGCTAAATCACAAATGGGAATGCAAGCGGCGGTTGCAGGCGGATTCTGCAAACCACGCCGCCGTGTTAGCTCGCGATGTCGAACGCCTGCAATAATGCCGTGCCGAACAATGAATGTGTGGTTATTAATGAAGAGAAAAAGGAACCTAATTTCTTGTTGCCTATAGGCAACACAGCGCAGTGCCTACGCCGAACAAGTGGCATTGCGGCCGCTTTTGGCAGGAGTTCCTCCATCAGCACTTTGGCTCTGGCTGCGACGTCTGTGACCGCCTACAGTTGGAAAACAACAACTGTGATTAGCACATTGCGAAACACATTCAACCGCTCATTACACTTTTTCACAACCGTGATCATGCGGGGCACAGTGTGTGGCAGCTGAAATAAGCACTGGTAAATAAATCCAAGCTGTACGTGTGTCTTAACTCATTAAGAAGCATGAACAAGTAAACAATAACTGTGAAAGGCTTCAGTGCCACAGGAGGTTGGACCCACTTGGGGCCGCACGTTTCAGCTTTCGTTGGCGAAGCATTTGTACGGAGTGCTTGGGAGGTTGTTTTTTTTTTTTTCGCTACTTGAACATAATGCAAAAAATCTCTCGGTAATCATGAGAATAGCAGTATTGGGGATTTGTTAGTATGTACAACGAACTCATAGTTTAGTGCTAGGAAAGCGTGGGCAAAGGCAGAATGTAACAGTTGAGTGACTCTCTGTACATCTCTCCTTTGTCTGTCTATGCATTCCTTGTGCTTCTTTGCAACTTCCAATAGACGTCATGCATATCTATTCTGACATGGTGTGTGGCTCTCTGCCCTGTGTGTAGGCTGTTACCAGGTGACGAGCATACGTCCGAGGCATGGGACCAGCTTGGAAGTGAACGAATCTCTGGGTAGCTTGACTCCATCGGGCGGAGGGCAACTGTACCTGCAGTATGTCGACCTCACGGACTGTCAAGCCCTCGAGGACTCTGGGCTGAAAGCCCTGGCCAGAGCATGCCCGCAACTCACACATCTCTTCTTGCGGCGCTGTGTGCGACTCACGGATGCTGCATTGAAGTGCGTGGCCAGCTACTGTGTTGTGCTGAGAGAGCTTAGCATCAGTGACTGCGTCCAGGCAAGGCATAATTTTTATTGCATTTGTTTGGCTTCGTCTCTACCCTTTCCTGTGTTGAATGTTAGTGTGCGTTGTCCATCATAACCGATACAACGAATACTGCTAAAGGTGAAAGTGAACTCTGAGAAAATGTGAAAAGAGGTGAAAATAGAACCAGAGTGCTCCATGAGACCACGATATGGTGCCATAGTACCATAGAAGTCTGCATGTACCGTATTTACTCGCATAATCCTCATACTCTTTTTTGTGGAAAACAGTTGTGTAGTTTGGGTATGTGAGAATTGCGCGAGGAAAACTTTTCACAAAAGCATACGAAGCGGGGGAAAGAAAAAAAGAAAACGAAGTGGCTGCAAATTGAGATTATCATGCTAATAACTTCAAGATTCGAGAAGTACTTACCTTTACAATAAAAGCCACAGGTTGAACACAAGGCGAGATTTATTTGAGACACAAAAGCTGCAAGCAAATAGAGTTCTTTGGAATGCTGTATGTAAAGCTTGCGGGCGTAGCGTTAGCGTTCATAACTCAACGGAGCTTGCAAAAGGTTGGCGTATGACATCAACCATGGGCTGATGGCGATCTAACAAGGAATTGTCCGCAGTTACCGTCTGACGAAATGAAGCTTTGCCATCCATCTCAGTTTAAGGCACACGGGAGTCCCAGCGCGTCTTCGTGGCTTTCAGCTGCCTGTGGTGCTGTCACCAGTAGCGAACACAGAACTTCACTTCCAAATTGCCTACCGGCGACCCTGTTGCCATTGTTTAGTGCATGATTAATCACTTTCAAATTGAAAGCAGCCGTGTAGCTTCCTCATCTTCCCATAACATAACCACAAAACGGACACAACGTACACTAACACACTGCTACAGTGTACTAAAAGGGGGCAGTGGAATGAACGAGGTGGTCGCGCCGCATCTCGACTGATTCTTCGGTGGGTGACAGTAGCGGCGGCGCTGTAGTCACATGGTATTGAAGATCTCGAGAGCGTATGCATGGGGAGTGTGTGTGCTATAGTCTACGAAAGTGCGTAATTGCTAGTCATTAGCATGTTTAATGGGTTTTGAGCATTTATTATTGTATGCACACCTGCTGCGCGCCATGGTGCTTGAATGAATATGCAGGCATGCCGAAATTCCATCGAGACATTCACTGTTTCAAGGGCCTGCCGACCCACACACAAAGAAAAAAAAAAACCATAAACAATCAGGATTTGCACGAATCCGCCTAGCTTCTCACTCAAGCAGCGCTTTGAGCTGCGATACATCATAAGTGGCTATTAAAGTCCTTCAACGTTCTCTCGCCTCACTAGAAAATATAAAGAGGTGCTTTTATTGCAACAATGGAACACATGGCCAGAAGTGCGCAGAGCACAATGGCGGCACCAGGCATTCAAACTTGCCAAATTGCCAACTCTGGTGGCACCCTTGCAAGTGTTTAAAAGAGTGAACAAGGTGTTGTCCTATGTGATCTTCCCTCTGCATTTTCTTTTTCTGCTTCAAAAAGCAGCAGCTATGTTCTTTACTAAAATATCCACACTTGCTGATGGATTTTTTAGGCATTTATGCCTGATGAATTAATTATCTGGGCATTGTAAAAGCACTGTTAGAACTAATGCATCTTTTTGACCAATTTTTCAAGCAAACTTATGCCCGAGTCATTATTAGAGATGTTCTTAGGTCACTGTAAGCTAAATGAACTTTTTATTAGCTCGACGACTATGCTTTGGTTCTCACCTGGCATAGAATGTCAGTTGACAGCTGTGATCTTTCGATGAGCAACTGCAGGTTAATGTTATCTCACATTGGTTGTTTGGCTTTCGCGGAGAGAATGTGCTGCAACTACTTTTGGGATAATTTCAGGTGACCGACTTCGGCTTGTACGAGCTTGCCAAGCTGGGCCCACACTTGCGTTACCTCAGCGTAGCCAAGTGCGAGAGGGTGTCCGACGCTGGACTGAAGCAGGTGTGCCGACACTGCTATCGGTTGCGCTACCTCAATGCTCGAGGCTGTGAGGCAGTCTCGGATGCAACTCTGGAAGTGCTGGCTCGCTCGTGTCCGAGGCTTCGGGCACTGGACGTTGGCAAATGCGAGGTGAGCTAAGCATTGTGAGGCTAGAATTAAGTCTTTATCAGACACTAAGGCTGTGAGAACATTCACTTTCTCTCATTCTCTGCCAGATCTGAGATGAAGTCGGGATAAGGCTTACGCTGTCGTAATACGTAGAGGTTTGTAAAACCTCAGCACAGTTGTGGGCAGATTTTTTCAACTCCAAGAATTCGAACTTGATCTATATTTTGGACTTAAAGCGGCCCTGAAACACTTTTTTGAGTAACCATGAAATTAATGGGGCAGGCTCATCTTAGACATTTTTTTGTTTACTTATTCAGTAATCTTGACCAAAGTGCACAGGCTTTTGCGGTTTTTTTCTGCTGAATTCAATTATGTAATTACTTTCCTGTAACTCATTTTGTTCCTGAGATAACATAAGTTCACCCACTATTGTTTAAGGCCTCCATAGAAAAAAAAGTGCATAATTAAAAGTGATATTTCAGATATGGCAACATAGACTAACGACTAGAGATTGAAAGTATGCAGCAGTTTTCTTGTTTTTGTTTTGCCTTTTTTGATTATTTTACAGCCAAATGAACTTTCCATTTTCAAAATCAGTTTTATGTTACAATTTTGATGAGTATTTACTTAAAAAGGTTTGTGCTCTAACATCTGCTCCCATACTTGCATTTCATGCACGTGCATGTTTCTATTGCAAAAATAATTATTGTTGTATCTGCCCTAGCTGCAGAGATATTGAGCCCTCAAAATTGAACAGTCGTAAATTTAGTTTTATTTTTTATGAGAAAAATTGAAAACATTGATAACACCCAGTTTCTTCAAAAAACACAAGTCACGGTGTGCAAGTTTTGCATTACTCATAAAGGCGCTCATGAATTGGTTCTAGTAGAACTTCAGACACAGGTGGTGGCAAATTATAAAGAAGCCTCGTAGTAGGGTGCCCATTTTTTGCAGGTTCTGCATTGTGCTAGCACCAAGAATCAAGACAGTCAGAATGACATTACAAAAAAAATGACCACTACCTGGTGGGTGAAAATTGTCATAGAGATAGAAAAATACTTGCAGAAACCAAATATGCCAATTTTAAAAAATGCTTTTTTTTTGTCACTTTTCGGTCCCAACGGGCTAACACGGGTCTTGGCAACGAAAAAAAAACGCCAAAAAAAAAAAACGATTTACAGTTTAGTGATTTTCGTTATCTTCATATTATCCTGCACCTACCAACAAAAAATGAACTCGAAATGATGCGTCGTTGAGCAAAAAAATGTCGTGTTTATTCATCCCAGCACTTGGTTTCCCTTACGAAATCGCCGAAAACAGCCCCCTTTTGCGTTGCTCGGATTGCACTAACCACTCTTCGGATCGCGGCAGTCTTAGTCTCATCTGAAAGAGCTTCTGTTGAGCTCGCTTTCCCGCCAGGAACAAACCTTCAATGCTGCAGCCAGTCTGCGCTACCAGGCAAAAACAAGCGACAAAACAGTGCGGTATCATTGGCCCATAGCAGTCACGTGAGTGAACAGTGGCTTGTGATTGGAGCGTGGGGACTGACAACACTGGTGATCACACGCACGCGGCCACAAACACGCGCGCTGTCACTGCCATTTCAGAAGTTTTATAGTTTTGCGATCGAAATCGAGATGCCAAACCGTGCTTGAAAGTTCTGCGCACTTCACAAATTCAGCAAGCGACGGAAAAAATGTGCTGTGCAGCCCAAGGAGTCATCGCAGCCAGCGCAGGCTACATCAGCAGAGCCGAGCGGGACAGGAGACCTGCAGTCGCCGCGATGCAGCAGCCCGACACAAAGGCAGCCTTCGATCGCTATAAGTTCTACCAGTGGTGACACGCGCTCAGAGTGCCATAAATCATCGCAACTGCCGACGAAGGTATCTGCAGATCTTGGTGGAAGAGCGCAATGGATTCCGCGTTGAAGCGGCGTTGCAACACAAGCCATCGCGACGGTGACCACGGTGCCGTCGGAGCCATCTGATTGCGGTGATACTTTAATAAGGCGCCAGGAAACAACGCCGCCGCTTGTGATTAAGACAGCAGAGAATGCTGCTGCAGCAGATATCGCAGCCGGAGAAAGCATGGCGGCGACTGCGACCGCTGCCTGCAGTACTTCAAGTACGCGCGATCAAGCTACGAGGATAGACGCGACATTTTTCACATCGGCTGACCGAGAACTCATCGAGTTTCGCGCCCAGCAAAAAAGCAGCGGAGCTTTCCTTGGTCTTGGCAACCGATCGCAAAATGAGTGTTCTCTCGAGTCAACGCGGCACCGAAAGTTCGTCGGCTTCGATGTATACCATGGTTGACCTCGACATGGTCTACCAGTTTACTAAACGAACATTCTGCTTGCCGAGTGTGCCGTGGTCAGTTGACCATCGAACGTGACGCGCGTGAGTGCGGCGTCGCCGGTAAATTAAGCTGAAGCTTCACTGCAGCAACTGCAGAGAAGTTGGCTCGAAATGGAGCTCGTGACGGGTTGGTGGCAGCAGTAACTGCAACCCGTTCGAAATCAACATTCGCACGGCATGTGCGGTTCAGAGCACTGGGAATGGTCAGACAGCTCTGAATGACATCTTTGCCGCTATCGGTGTTTCACATCGGGGCCTTCACACGAAAACGTACCAAGAGTACTTGAAAATGAAGCTTCAGCCAGCAGCAACGAGAGCTTATGCCGAACATTTGACTAAGTGTGCCACAGTGGTAAAGTGCCTCCACAAGGACCTCGATTTCGGCAACCCCGAAAATATTGCCGTCTCTTTTGATGGAAGCTGGCACACAAGAGGACACACCTCTCACATTGGAATAGCCACTGTGATAGAAGTCTTTTCAGGTCATGTGCTAGACTATGTTGTGCTTTCTAATTTTTGCCTCGGCTGTGAATGAGGTCCAAAACCCGAGAGCCCAGAATACTCTGAATGGAAAGCCAAACATTCATGCCAGAAAAATACCTCATGCAAGGCTGGCCAAATGGAAGTAGAGGCAGCAATGATTTTATTTCAGCGCTCCCTTTAGCTTCATGGCCTCAGGTATACCACCATGCTTTGTGATGGTGACGGCCGGTTGTACAGTGCTGTCAAAGAAGCTAAAGTGTACAGCTTCATAAATGTTGAAAAAGAAGACTGCTCGAACCATGTGCAGAAGCGTATGGGGACTGCGCTTCGGAACCTCGTGCAGAAGCACAAAGGGGACAGCAGCAGTAGCAAGGGCCGCCTCGCGGGTGACCTCATCACAAAATAGACTAGTTATTACGGCTGGGCTTTGAAATCCCATTCTGGGAATGTGGATGAGATGCACAAGGCTGTGTGGGCTACGTATCATCATGTGACATCCACTGACGAGAAATCAAACCACAGCTTCTGTCCACATGGCCCCGAGTCTTGTTGCAAGCATAATGCTGCCATGGCAAGGAATGAGCCCAATCCAAAAAGCAAGTAGAATTAGCCAGAGGCTGTGAGCAATGCACTGCGACCTGTTTATGAACGTTTGTCCGACGAGAAGCTCCTGCAGAGATGCACCAGAGGGAAGACGCAGAATGCGAATGAGGCCTTGCATTCGGTCATTTGGAGCCTCTCACCGAAGGACAAGAATGCGTCATTGTTTGCCGTTGAGACTGCCATGGCAGATGCTGTTATACTTTTCGACTTAGGGCTTATTTGCATAAACTGCAGCTAGATCAAACATGCACAGGTAACCAGCGGTTACCTGTGCATGATAGAAAGACTATCACCGTGCCGTCGGCTCAAAGAGGAAACGTGCATCTTCAGTGGCGTTCCAGGCAGCCGCAAAGAAAAAGCACAAGCAAAAGCCTGCTTCAGACTACTCCGCAGAGGATTTCTTAGTGATTGTGAATACAAGGGCTGTGACTTTCATGCAAGAAATTTTCATTTTCACAGCTTTTTCAGTTTTTTTGCATTTTTCTTAAATACAGATTTTTTCATGTTTTGAATTTCGGGATGAGCACTGTGTCACTAATACTGGTTCAATTTTCATGATCTTTTTTTTTTTTTTGTTTGAATGCTAGGGTATTGAAGTGTGCGAGAAAACCTTGATAAAATGTGTAAGGTCATTGTAAAATTTCGAAATTTCCCAGAAATCACCAGTGAAAATTCAGAGCTAAAAGACTGCGACATAAAAACTTCATAACCTTGGGTAAAATTTAGATACTAGCATGAAATTGCATATTTGCACTATTTGAATATTCAGCAATATACAGGTTCAATGATAGTTTTTTTGATGCATTACTTTTTATCCAAGCCACATCCCAAATTCATAAAATAAGAATAGTTGTAACTTTTTTGGATTGATGTAAAAAAATGTAATTACATATTTTCAATCAGTGTACAAGGCTGAATATTCCCTGAAAAAAATTATGTCTAGGTCTAATACTAATATATTTCACTATCGGTTCCCGTGTTCCCTCTTAATTCACTGGAAAAGCGTATTGGCTCACAAATTCAACGCTGAAAAAATGTTCAGAATCCGTCCAGTTCGTACAAAGATTCGTTACACACTGTAATCGCATTCTCTCTTCCCTCGCCCCGACAAAAGCGCTGGAAGCTAAGCAGGGAGGGATGGGAAGGGCAAACAAAAAGCGTCACGCATGCCTCGTGAGCTTGAGCATTTTTTTTCTTCGAATACGCAGCTTTTTCAGTGCGAATACACAGCTTTTTCACGCGTGGACAAGTGACTGCCTCTTTTGGCGATCTCTGTAACAAGCGAGTGCGCCATGTTCAAGTCAGCCAATGGCTGATAGATGGGCAATCTGTGTGTGATTTTTGAGCCTTCCGTCATTTGTCGAGGGAAGAGGAAGCAATTTTTAGCTGACTTTGATAATTTACTGGGAATTCCAGGCCGCATGCTGCGCTATAACATTTGTCTCGCGTGTTCTCGGTACCTTCTACTACCGATCGGCATTGTTTTCTGACCATACTCAAAAAGTGTTGCAGGGCCCCTATAATAAATGCACTTTCAAGTCTCTCATAGTGCTAATACAACTTCTCAACTGATTTTTTGAAGGAGTTTATGAGGAACGGTTCGGTATTTCTGATTAAATCACTCACTTTGAGCTGTGTTGCGCGATTTTGAAAGTCGCCAAGTTTGATTTTCTACCGGCGTGGTCAAGTTTGACTTCCAGTAGCTGTTCGTCTGTTTCTTCCTGTTTGTTGTGTTTAGTTGCGCTACTCATGATGGTTTCTGTGTTATTAGATAGGGATTGATCATACTGCTTTAAAATGTTAAACTCATTTAATCATTGAGAAACTTTGTAGGAATTTTGCCTAGGGGCTTTCATGACTGATGCCCAACTTTGATGTGGCACTTGTAAGCAGGTCGGAGACCGGGGCCTGGCATTCCTTGCTCGCCACTGCCTGAACTTGCGCAAGCTGAGCCTCAAGTCATGTGATCTAGTTACGGATCGAGGACTGCAAGCTCTGGCCTACTTCTGCAGGGGCCTGCAGCAGCTTAGTCTGCAGGACTGTGCGGGGGTGACTGTGGATGGCTACCGCATTGTGCGGAAGTACTGCCGCCGCTGCATCATCGAGCACACCAACCCAGGCTTCCACTGAAACAGAATTTCTCAGCCTAGTATGCAAGAATGGACAGGAAGAGAGGAGTCGTGTGTAGTTCAACATCTGTGCTATCAGTTTTCTTACACTTGTCTCGTGTTGGGTTCCAAAATCTTCAGAAATGCTGTTGTAGTGACGCCGTCACTCTGAACATTTGGAACTGCTAATCGACCAGGTTAATTCCAGTGAACAAGTCATGACAATTCACCAACTAAGTGAAAACTAGCAGTATCACTAAGCAAAAAAGCAAGAGCTACAGTTAAACTAAAGAAATCTTACACTTGAAGATGGTTTAACCACTCAGACGCGGGTTTCTGACTGAAGGTGTTCATCCTACAAAAATCAACAAAAATTGAGTTTTGAAAGATAGTTTGTGACTGTAGAGTAATTTATTAGTTTTTCTTTGTTGGCTTGAATGTGGTCTGCCATTCGATGCACATGTTGGGGCTCATGGGGAGCCTCTTTTCGTGAAAATTCTCAATGCTCTTGACCAACCACTATCACTGATTTGGGCCTCTACACTTCTCTGACCTCTTGTGAAAATTCTGTCTTAAAACCTAACGCCACATGTGGCATTTAATGCACATGAAATTGTAGTGCCAGCGCTTTGGACACTGTGTTGTTGCTGCGTGCAGTACACAAAGCTGACCTCAACGGGAAGTGCCTGGTCTCATGTCACTGTGGTTACCACTGAGCAATTAAGTCATCTGGACAAAAAAGACAGCAATGTAGGGTTCGAAGCAGCTTACGATATCAAAAACACTAATACTGGTTATTGTTCAGGTTCTGGCAAAAGAGGCACTGTAACACTTGCAAAAAAAAAAGTGCGATTTGTTCACAATTCTGCCGGTAACATAACAAGCTAAGTACGCTGACCGATTTTTCGGACTCCAAAAATTCCGACTTGTTAGATGTTTTGGGCTTCAAAAGTGCACCGTCAGGGTTTCTATAGGGTTAATGCATTTTTTCGACCAATTTTTCAGATGAATTCGCCCCTGAAAGTTGGATTTTTCGGAATAAATCGCTTGTTTGGAGCTGCGCCACGAACCTGTATGGACGCCGCCATGTTGGATTTTCCACTGGCTTGACTAAGCTTAGTGGCTTAATTTTAAAATGGCTTTTCTGCCCCCAAGATTGGAAAGCAAACGTCATATTTTAAATCTTGGAGGACGTGTCTGCTTTAGAAAACCCGGAACGGGACTATCTTTTTGTCTTCAGTCAGCCATAGTGGTCAGCACTGTCGTCATCGCGCGGCACAAGGAGGAGGCGCAGCTGCGCAGTGGTGAAGTTAATGTGCCTGCCAGAATGACATTAGGGAGCTTTAGAATAGTGCATTGCGAGCCCTTGCGGTGCGGTCGCTGCCACTGCGCTTGCGTCGTAACGCGAGTCGCCGTTCGCGGCCCGCCCGCAGAAAATCAGAAATAGCGTGCGGCAATTGCGGCCCCCGAAGTGTTGTCTGTTGCTTCTGTGCATTTGAGTTTGCGGTCGAGGCGAAAGTCTGTGAAATTTTCCTTAGGAGGAGCTAACGCTACTCTAAAACTCATAATGCATCCACTATACCTGCAACGCCCACAGTGCCTGCAAACGTTATTCTAACGACTTCGCTCGTGTGGACGATGACAATCTCGTGCGCGGAGCCCACAGACGAAGAAATTCTTCGCCAGGTTGTGCCGCAGCCGGAGAGCGGTTCGGATGATGACGACGATGACCGCCCGCAGCTGTCAGCAGTGGAGATCACAACTGCAGTGACACTTTTGTCGAGCATTTACGGTGACGATGTCACCTTGGCGCAAATACGGGCGAACCAAATTGCTTCCAAGCGTAGTATGAGGCAAGGCAGAAAATCATGGACTTTTTAAAGCCTGCCTGATGCAATAAAGTTCACATTTCTGACAAAAACAACATTTTTGGACTGTTCGATTTTTCAGACTTTTTTTGGGTCCTCGCCAGGTACGAAAAATCGGTCGGTGACTGCATTATCTAGCTCTTACCTGTAGATATGGAGACCCTCTCTTTCGTAACTGTCAATCATCATATCGTCAGCCAGACTACGCCCACTGCAGGGTAAAGACCTCTCTCATATTCCTCTGATCAGCCCGGTGCTGTGCTAGTTGTGGCCTTACTAGCTCCATAAACTTCTCTGTCCTATCTTTCCACCCAACTTCCTGCCTCTCCTCACACGCTTGCCTTTTTTTTTAATCTAGTCTGTTACTCTCAATGATCTTGACCTCTCACTACACTAAAATTTGGATATATTGAACCTGGATATAACAAAATATAAGTTATAACAAAGCATGTAAATGAGTAAAAGTTCAAATAGTGTTTGGAATGTGCCCTATAACGAATTTCCAGGTATAATATACTTATTTTTGTGTAAGACGCAACTTTGTTCTAATGAGGTTTGAGCGTACATGCCCTGCCCCTACCCCACTTTTTCTTCATTGATTTGCGCAATCACTTGAGAGGCACAGTTGTTCAAAAGCAAACACTTGTTCATGCAACCTTAAGCTTCTCTCTACAAACTGAAGAACAGGTGTGTCCTAGCCATCCTGCACCACTTGTGTGTCGCCCTCACGCGTATTGATCAGGCTCTTTTCGGAGTCTTTTCACTTACAAAGCACGAAACGAAGATGAGATCAATGGGCACATGCATCGCCATTGGTTCGCTATGGCCGAAAAACTTCAAAATAATATGGAATAGATGACACAAGAACTGTTCTTTTTGTATGCCTCCTCCTTTTAGGGTTGCTTTCCTGCATTGCAAGTGCATTCATCCTGAGTTCCATATCGAACAAGCAAGAAGTCTTGAGCTGCAGCTGCAAAGGTTTCTTTCTCTGTCCATCGTTTTGGTGCAGTGGTTACAGAGCTTGGCTGCTGACCCAAAGGTGGCGGGTTCGCTTTCGGCCGTGGCTGTCACATTTTGATGGAGGGGAAATGCTGGAGGCCAGTGCATTATGCGATTTCAGTGCGTGGTAAATAACGCCAAATCGTTCAAATTTTTGAAGCTCTTCACTACAGTTTCTCTTGTAATCATGGTGTGGTTTTTGCACATAAAACCCGACATTTTATTGTCATCATTTTCTCTCTCTGGGAAAACTGTGCAGGTTAGCTTTGTAGCTTCAAACCAGCCATGGTCGGTTAGCTGCCTTGGCATTGCGCTGCTGAGCACAAGATCGTAGGTCTGCTTCCCAACCACGGTGATTGCGTTTCGATCGAGCTCGTATGTAAAACGCTCGTATACTCGGTTCACTTGGCATAAAAAAAAAATCGTACCTGAAGTGCTGATGTTGTTAATTGACATGCAGATTGTGTTATGCTGGCTTAAGAGCAAGGAGACGATGCTGGGAACAAAGTGTCTTCCACGTTGGAAGAGTGGGCTTGGGTGCAGATGAAGCTATGTTCAGTCATTTGTTTCACCATATGTGACCAACATGTAAGATAATAGAAGGAACACACTCGGTTCTATTTTTGTACAGTTGTACCCGCATGACTTGTACAGAAGGATTACCCGTGATAGCAGCCACATTTTTGCTGCTGGCTTGTAGAAATATACCACTGTTTTCGAGTGTACGTTGCACGTGTAAGTTATATACCCCGGTTTCTAAGGCACGGCAAATGCTGAAAAGTGGGATTCTAAAGCCTGCCTCACCTTTTGTCATGCACACTAATTTCGTCTGTGTATTCATCGCCACGTGGCCAAATGCTGTTTTAATTTATATGGCGCCACCTTGAGCTCAGTGTATATCCACTGTGTCCGAAGAACGCTGGGCAGAATTTTGCTCCGTTATATTGTGTGCCTTTATCAACGTCGGGGAAAAGTTGTCAATCTGTAAATCTCGTTATATTCTTTATACAATGTTCACATGGGCTGACATGTGTAAAATGTGTGCTTTAACCAAACGGGAGGACATGAAATGAGGTGCTAAGATTTACTCATCTTTCTATCTCTCTTTTATTCCTCGCTCACTTTGTGATTCTTCATGGAAACTGAGTGCAATAAGTTTGCCTTGTAAAAGGCTGAGTTGCCATGAATGAATGTACCTGGTTAAGTGATTAGGCAATCGACTAACCAGTATGGTTTCTTCTATAGCGTTTTGGAAAGTGTCGCAATGAATGGGGCTTTTATTCTTGTATATTTAGGCTGCAGTTAAATTCTGACTTGGTAAAAGCAGTGACACGTGTAAACAAAGTCGCGGGAGCTCTACTGGCAGAAGCAGTTTACAAGTGCAAGCCCTCACTCTGGGTTTTCTATGTACTAAATAATTGCTTTCTTCAATATAGGCATATTATTTGATGACATCAGTGCAGCTAAAAGCGAGTATACAGTAGACTTCCTTTAAGACGAACTCCTAGGGACCAGGATCATTTGTTCGTCTTATTCACAACCAGGGGTGGATCCGGCCACTCATTGTTAGGGAGGGGCGTCACCTGAATTAACGTCAGAGAGGAGCGCATAGTCAGTCACGACATTTTTGTTTTCACTAACCGAAAAACCCATAATACTGTTAAAAAACATAAATACTGTTAATGTAAATGCGTGCTCACATTGGTTTCACTCATTTGTAACAACTGGTAATATAAGGTGAACTACGAGCACTAAAGTAAGGTGCTGACACAGACAATCTTTGTTCCCGTTTTCACTTTCACTTGGATTCTTTTTTTTTTTTTTTGCCCCTCCACTTCCTTGCATTTTCCCCTCTAGCGAAGCTCTTGTGTTCTTCTGTTCTCTACTGTACTCCTTTTGGGGGAACTAAAGAACATGAGGAGAATACAAAAAGGCGAACACTTTCTGTTGTTTTCTTTGCCGACAAAAAAGCCCACCCTTTGGGGTGAGGGACATAACCAGCTTTATGCGCTGACCTTTTTTTTTTTGCACTTATCTCGCTTTCTGTTTACAAGTTGAAATTTGCTTTCTATGTGCTTTGAGTCTGTGTGCCATAACGTTTTTTTTTTTTTCCATCTTGCTTATTTTTGTTCGCCTGAGTAGCCCCCATCAATCATTGCACACAATTCCTGTCATTGTCGGTCGCTGCGATAGTTCGTCTTAACAGAAGAGGCCTGCTACGCGGTTCGTCTTGAGCAGATTTTTTTTTTTTTTTTTTGCATTGAGTTTATGGGAACCAAACAAAGACTCCTGTGTTGTTCATTTTAAGCAAGAATTTGTTTTCACAGAGTTAGTCTAAACGGGAGTTTACTGTACTTACTTTCCTTCTAGTGTTGTTTGTTATAAAAGTGCTGGACTTACTATTTTTACATAAGCGCTTCCATTCTTTCATCTTTAACCTTGCATGACAATTCACTAACCTCTGCAAAGTAAGTACTGTGAGCTACAATGTGTGCTTAGATGATCGATTGCGGTCAACATTGACAGTGGGCCTTAGTTTTAGACCTTGACAACCTCTGTCCCTTGTTCCCTGCATCTAGGCTTTACTGAGGTGTGACGATCGCACACCTGCCAATGCTTCAGAATTTCCTGGATTGATAGTATGTTTACTTTCTAATTTTGTTTCGTGGTAGTTCGGACTTGCCTTGAGTGTCCTGCGCTCTATCGAAGTCGCAAATCATGTAATTATATATATATATATTTAAAGCATGAAAACCCACTGTATCTGGTAACAACTCATACCAACCTGAATGTGATGTTTCTCCTTCACTTGTCGGGTGGTGGCCCCGCATTTTTTATTAATTGATGCTTATTATGACTGGTAAGCGAATACACCACTTCATTTGATGGGCAGTGCTGACATCAACCTTCGTGAGTCCGGGTAGAGCCTTGAATTGGGCGGGGGGGGGGGGGGTGTTTTAGAATATCAGGGTTATAGGCTTCCCCAAATTTATTAATCAAAAGAACCTTCAATTTCTGAGTGCTTATACTTAGATTTAAGGCAGTGAAAGCATACAGGCATGTTTCCTTAACTGTTGTTTAGTAATTCTGAGATAGCAGATCAATAAAAGTATAAGCAGTTGAAGAAGAAAAACAATTTGCCACAGTTAGGGGCTAGACCTGCAACCTTCACATTCTGCTAAAGCTTTGCATTATGCTTGCTTCATAGGTTGGAATTTAACAATGGGCTCTTCAATTCATTCCTCTTTGTTTGTACACTGCTTTGCTTTGATTAAGGTAACAGCACACTAACCGTACTTTTTTGCCTCGTACAGGGTGTTGTCTCACCACAAAGCCCAAAGCTGTTGCATTTTCTTGCACTCGCATTTTTGCTGCTTTATTTATTATGTTTACATGCCTAGTGGCAAGTTGCAACATTTTATTTGAGTAATGTCTATCCTGCATGCTGGTCATGTACTTTTAAGGTGACGAATCTATTTGCGTGCTCGTGAATGCATCCGAGAATAATTTTTTAGAGTTGCCTTGCTGAGCGAATATACAAGCAGCTGTTTGTAGTCGCTGCTTATGTCATTTCTAAGTGTAAAGAAATTCATCTTGTGAGTTAATCTGCTGTTTTCCAATCTGGTAAAATAAGTGGCCATCCCCAATATGTAGATTTGCAGGGGCGGTCAAAAGTGCAACCTGAGAATTTTTGAACACCCCTGTACATAGTATGCGCAATGTTTTTATAGCCTAGGGGTCTCAAAAGAAATGGCCTGCAATTCGCATGTGGCCCGCGAACCTCTCGCTGGCTGCATGGCCCTAACACGATTGTCTTCTTCTCGTATTCTTTTGTTAGTTTGAAATGGCAGTGTGAGGTGACATTTTGTACGAGCCATCCCCCCACCTCTGACCTATTTCACTGTCTGGATACTTGGGCGACTAAATTTAATGACTGCAGCCCGCTGGCTGAGGTGAGTTTGAATAGTCCATGAAATAAGGAATGTACACTGATGCTAAGTGATTCCACATTGTCTGAGAGCCACTATTGAAAAGCTAGCTAGGCATGACAGGATGGGGATGGCCACGTCTTGGTTGTAAAAATATCCCCATTGTATTTACTAATAGTTCAAACAACTACTGATCTTAAACAATTCCTGACCTTTGGCCTTACAAGTTGTCACCTGAGTGATGATGTCATTATAGTCGCTTATCAAGGCATACACTCAAAATTCTGATAAGCATCCATTCTACTTTATTCTAATGAACACTAATGCTAGTTCCATCAATTACACGGGGAACAGGCATGGCAGATATCATGAGTTGCCGGGTGGGGCATTCGTTATATTTATGTTAAAGCACCTTGTCAGCTACTGTAAAATCCCGAGCAAGCACCCTTTTCCAGAAAATTTCACATACGTACCCCTTTTTCCACTCCCACCATTTTCACTGTTCCATTCTCTGTTTTTTTTTCCTGGCGAGAGTGAATGAAAACAGTGATGAATTCATATTCGATAAAGACTTGTATTAGAAGCACGGGTGTGCATAATTTATCCCTAAGGGCTCCTCCGCCACCATCTTGAATTTTCAACCGTAGCCTAGGAACAGTACCCCCCCCCCCCCCCATGCAAATATTGTCAAATTGCCCTTCACTGCAAGGAGGGGTAATTGCTCATGATTTTACAGTATATTGTTTTTAGCCCCTGCTTATCAATAAGCTTACAAATACTTGTTATTATTTATTCTGCTGCTATCATTTTCCTCATGCTGGTCATGAGGAACTACCTACTGCTATGCCTGCTTCATTCTGTTTCTGACTGTGCCTTTAATACAAGTGCTGCCTCACAGAGTGGCTACCAAGGTGTTTGGCAGAAGGCTGAATAGTGAAGTATTTTGTTCAGTTTTTTTTTTTCACCCTTAATTATTGCCTATGAAGGTTCAATACTGTTCAGAATTGTTACAACTGGCTCTCTCAGGACGTTTGTCACATTTGAGTGCATTCGTTCAGCTCTCGTTCTTTTAGTGGACACTTAATGTTTGTACAAATAATACGGACCACACTTCACAGTGCAGGTGTAGCTTGGATGGAGAAACAAATTAAAACGATCATGTATTCCTAGAGAGAACAAGTGATATTGCCCTGTGGTTCAATTAAAACGATCATGTATTCCTAGAGAGAACAAGTGATATTGCCCTGTGGTTGTGATGTCAACGAAGGAAGAGATGACTTGTGCAGAATGAAACTGTTTAATGGGCCCAAATTATGGCCGGTAAACAGAAAGTTGGATTACCGCGATACGCACTCTCACAGATAGCGGTGACCAGAGCATCGGCCGTCGATCAACTGACAAGCGGCGATGTACGTGGGCATTTATACATGTGCCGTAGAATATTAGAGCCTTATCACTGGTCGTTGCGCAAGCTCTAGAACAATCTCGGGTGTTCGGGCATTGCATGTAATCTCAACAGAATGACCTACAATAATCGCGAACCTTCTCGAACAATGAGACACAGTTTGCATTGAGAATTTATGACAGGCTGTGTGGCTGAAAACCGAATTAAATGCAAAATAAAGAAATGTGCATGGCAGTATAGACTGTCTTATCACGTAGAGGAGAAAATGATTCGTCATGTGTTACTAAATTACGATGTCACAATTGTGAACACGCCATTTTTACCACGACAAGATGCTTGTTAGGTAAGAAGACACAAAAATATTGGGGGCAGTGACACCACCTTCAAATTTTTGCACCAAATTGTGTGATGTCATAGATTTCGACAAAGCAGTTAAAACCACTTGTGGAAAAGCGTTGTCACATGCTGTTTAATGCTCACGAGCTGTAGTGTCTAAATTTTTGTAAGTGCACAGACTGCTTTGTAAAGCTTCCATTGTCCTGTGAAGGGGCTATAGGCTTATCATATCTAGGGGGTTTAGGAAGTTTCGTTTTGCCTGTGTCTCCAGAATGCAAAAAAATATACTTTGAAATCTGTGACGTTGCTTGTGAAAACTTCGGGGGGAAATTCAAAAATGAGATTTCCACCTTGGTTTTCTCCTTTATCAATAAACATGTCGTGAGGAGATGAACAACATTGGAGTTCTCAAATTACAATTCATCAATCTAAGCAGATTCATTGTTTCATTGTAGTGTCCCTTTGGAGATTTTGGAGACTAATGATTAATGACTGGATGTCTGCTTACGTAATCTTGGACATTAGAAATCTTGCCACCTTCCTTTTTTTTTCTTCTTTTTTTGCAATTAAACATGTTCATTTTTTATTTCTTTTGAGTATCGGGGCTGTTGATACCGATCCATGCTGACATTTCTTACAATGATTTTATCCCTTTATCTCATAGTTCTTCTGTATTTCATATTTATTTCATAGGAGAATGCATTACATGGTGTGGAAACAATACACAGAACTCATGTTTGTATGATGGTTTTGACTTGGAGAGGCTATGCGAGTACCTTGTTTGCTTATTGTTTTACATGGTTTAAAATTATTCATTTCTGTGTTCAATTTACTTTGATAAATAGTTGTTGCTGGTTTTCAGCAGTTGGTGATTTCTTATGAAAGCCATTTCCTTACGGAATGGGTAACTTCACTAGTGGCACAGCGTTGTTACATGTCGCCCACTGTTTGCAAGCTATAGTGTAATTTTCATAAGTGCACAGACTGCTCAGAAAGCTTTCATTGTGGAAAAAAGAGCTGTACTGCTTCAGCTCTTGCTTGTCTCTTTCCTGGTGTATTGCAGAGGCTGTTGCTCAAAGGATGCTAAAGGGATGAAAACGTCTTTAATGTGATTGGCTGCTGTGTATGTAGTTTTATGTCTAGCAAGCTGTTTTATTTTTACATTGTGTGAAGGCACATTGTAGAAGGGGTATAATCATTTGCAGGATAAAAATTTTCTCAAGCCTTGTGGTGTATAATTGCAGTGCATTCAAGCATTTAGCAAAAGTGTGTCATTTTCACACTGCAATCTCTGTCATAACCACAGCATTAGTTTTTGTCTGTCTGCTATACTGAAAATCTAAGCATGTCATGATGGTAAATGACAATGCAAGGGAGTCTCGTGCTTGTGTGATATTGTTTTTTGTGGGACATGAACTGCACTGGTGGTTCTGTAAATTGAAAGACATTTTTGGCGTAATTAGCAGGAGCTTGGTGTGTTCACCGACCTGCTTTGCCGTCGGGGGCTATTTGGGATGACCCATAGTTTTGTTTTGCAGGGTACGGGAAAGAAAAATGGGTCTTCTACATTTTCAGAGGACCTGTATCATAGATGTGTTCTTCCGTGCATATAGAGAGTTGCCTTACTGTAAAACACGTACAAGTGCCTCCAGCAGTCGTCCCTGCGGTCAAAAGAAATAAAATTGTTATATGCGAGATATTTGTGCAATGCTGATTATATTTTTGCGCTATCTGCAGCGCTCGCTGCTGTATCCCACATTTTAAAGGTGTTCTGCGACACTCTTTGAGCATGGTCAGAAAACGCTGCCGATCAGTGGTCAAGGCTCCCGAAAGCACGCGAGCCAAGTACTACAGACGATTTTTCGCAACTAGTTTGCAATTTGAAAACAAATGGCGCCACAGCACCGTCGCCGTCCCCCACATCCATCTATCCGTCTCCATACCATGGCCTTCTGTAGCACTGCTCAACTTCCGCCTCGTGCGCTCGGCGTCCCCTAGCGTCTACGCGAAGCAGACCCCGTGGAAATGCCGAGCGAAGCAGAAAGATGCGCCAGAAAAATCAACATGGCGGCACCTGTGGGTGCAAAAGATTTCGCCTCGATCTTATCACGTCGTCGTCCTGCGCTGTGTAGTGTGTAAATTCATAATGCACGCATTTACTTTATATTTACGTCCTGAAGCTTCTAGAGCAATGTATTCACGGTGTTTTGCAATGTTTTTCAAGGCTCTGTTTTCAAATTTTTGAAGGCTAGGCTTAGCAAGCATGACTAAATAAACACAGCTAATTTCCTTATTAAAGATAGGCACCCGGCAATGCAGTTTACGAGATGTGATGGTAGCTCCAGAACATACAGCCTAGCGGGTAGGCGCAGCAAAACCGAGTCTTCCGATGCGTAGCCTAGCGAGTAGACGCAGCAAAACCAAACTTGCACGTGCATATAATTTTCTTATTTAGTTGTGAGCAAGAGGTCACGGCTGATTATGTAAGCGCCCGGGAAGCGTTCTTTGGAAACCTGTCAAAAAGGGCACTGACACTTCAGCGTGTCACTGTGTTTAGCAAGCATTCCATTTTCTTAGTATCTTCAGCCAATGCTGAGGTGGCCCAAAGAGCTTCGTCGCTCCCTCTGGTCCCCTGTCGGTGCCTATACCTGATGCTTTATCCCCACCTTGAGAAGACGCGAAGCGGTAGCTGATTTCACCATATATTGCTGTGATGACAGTGGGCGAGTACATGCGCGAATTTGGATCGAAGCGGGTGATCGCGTCTTCATGGGTGCGGCCATGTCAACTTCTAAGCTCGGCTTTGCCTCAGGTGCGGCCGCTTCGCTAGCTAGGGAGCTGAGGCAACTGGCTGGGAGACGGCCAGTGATCAAACATGGTAGCGCCCGTGCGAAAAACGGTCTATAGCACAGCATGAGGCTTCAGATTTATCACTTCTAAAGAACTGCTTCCTCTTCTTTCTATAGGGGATGCATATATACACAAATTACGGCGCCATCTACATATATGCCCGTGGCCGTTGGCTGATTTGAACATGGTCAGCTGCATAGTTATTGTGGCCGCCACGTTCCCGCGCTCCCACTGAACCACCACCTTTCTCCCTTGTCATCCTTCTCCTTGTTCACCTTTCAGAGCGCTCGCTGGTGCGAAAGGATAGCAATATCTTGACGCGTGCAACATATCCCTTTATCTCCACTTAATCGTTCTCGACGGATTCTTCAAAATTTTGCGGCATGTGATTCGTGAAGAGTCGTGCGCTAACAGTGAGACTATTCCTCTCCGTTGTGGAGAAGTAGCTAACTTTGGGCAAATGCTCTGGCGATGCCCCATGTTACTGGGCAGCGATGAAGCCAACCTGGCCAAGTGGTGCTCCTCCATCAAAAACCCCAGCAATGGGGATCAGCTTTGGGCCTAGCCCATGATGCGGCGGTCAGGCTTAGCTTGCCTGTCCCAACGTGGGAGAAGCCCACTGCGCTCCATTAGCGTTTCTCAGTTCTACAAATAAAGTTAGGGTACCCTAAACCTTCGCCTTCAGGACTTGAATGTGATAGCCACATCCTGTGGTACTTCAAACACTTAGTGCATGAAACTTTTTTGAATTTGCTTTGTGCGGCCTTAATAAGAGAATAGGCGCAGTAGCGTGTGTGCCTTTTGCAGTGGGGTACCGGCTTTCAACGACGGGCCATTATAATAATCACATATGACGCCCATTGGCAATGGATGCTTGTACCACGCATTATTACTGCAATATGTCATGTTGCGTTGTGAAGTATGTATACAGGATGCATGTGTGAAGCATAAAAGTACTTTCACTGCATTTCCAAGTAGAGGAAGTTCTTTTCACTAATCACAAGCAGAGGCCTGGCCGTGTGGTAGAACATCCGCTTGCTACGCAAACTATCCGTGTTCGATCCCCACTTGGACCCAAAGAACCCTGGTTCGGTCCCCACTCTGCACCAGGAGCTTTTATCATTTACTTATTTTATTTGCATCGTTCTCAATTTTTTGATCACGCGTAAGATGATGATTTTTCGCTCACAACCAACGACGCCGACACTGACGCTGAAATATATGCGAAACGAGCTCTATAACGCTATCGCGTTAAAAGTTCATCAATCGATCCATTCATCATAACTCAGGAAAGTGTTGCAGGCCCCTTAAAGTGCCCCTAAGCCACCTCGGATATTTTTCTTTTTCAAACTTTTTTTTTTTTTTTACATTTTGACCTCTGTGTTGTTTAGGGGCCCTTTAGAAGCCGCGGTGCTGCTGAAAGGCAGCAGACTGCAAATTTTTTTGATGCTCAAGAGGTACTAAACACATAATTCGCACCCATGCGTTCGGATCTACGGTAGTCAGGTGGACCTGTGGTTGAAATCGTGGGCCAGGACATGGGGCATGCGACCGCACACGGTCAATCAAAGTACTCACTTGCTAAGCACAACGTGTTGGCTTGTCGGTGGACTAGTTGGTATACAACTTCAAAGTTACGCAATTGCTTATGGAACGGCACCCCCCCCCCCCCTTTCTTTCTTTCTTTTTTTTTGGTACTCCTCATGGTCTTACGCACGACGAAGGAGGCCGGCATGTTTCTTCTATCGTCGGCAGCCTTTGCGTGCATTCACTCACACAGAACATACGGCGCGCGGGGTGATGTTATCGACTTTGACTTTATACGAAACATCACAGCCATGGCTAAACCTCGCCTGTAGTGCACGCCCATATAATTGTTGTCGTAATGATAACATTGGAAGATTTTTATGTCGTAACGCTTCAGACTGAGGTGTTGTGAAGAGTGGTTGTCTTGCAGTTTGCCACTGTTGTCATATATATTAGTATAGTAGTAAATTATCCACGCTATAACTACAATGCATCTAATTCCTCGCGGAATTGGATGGAACGACATAATCGGGTTCACATACACACCGTTTAGTTGAGCTTTAATGAGCACTTAGACGTGTGAAACTTACGCAATCGTGCTTACCACTAGTTACTAGAGCATTGGTTGAACAAGGAAAGTACAACTTTATTTAATATCACTCCCGTGCAAGGAGAACAGTTTATAGTGAACACTTATTTCTGTCATGTTTGCAGCGCCTTCAACTGGTGCACATCACACACTACGCAGTTTCTTTGCTGTGTTGGGCACTCTTATCGCGCACTTTGCAGGGCACATTGCATGCTGTGCGAAAGTACTTCGAAATGCATAGTGGCCGCCTCTCCCTCAGGGACTAGTCCATCACTTGACTAACTTGAGCATGCGTATCTTCTCCATGTCGCGCGCAATGTCGCTTGTGTCCGGCAGGATGCGAATGGCCTTGCAGAAGTCGAAGTAGATGCCGTACTTATTGGCGTTGTCCTCGCGTATGTGCTGCAGCACCACGAGGTCGGTCTTCTCGGGCTTGCAGCAAACGTATAGAGCGATGAAGAACACCCCGGACGCCGTGAGGCCCAGCAGCAGGGCCGACACGACGACCCGGTAGTTGTGCGGCGTCGTGTGGCTGCCCCACAGTTGCCAGGCGCCGAAGCATAGCAGGTTCTCGACGATGAAGATGAACATGAAGAGGAAGACTCTGCGCTTGAGCTTGAACTCGAACATGATGGGCCAGAAGACGAGCGAGGGTAGGCCGAACAGCGCGAAGATAATGATGGTGGTGACGCAGGGGCTGCGCAGCGGGGCCTGCGAGGACGAGTCACTGACGACACCGCCATCGCTGGGCTCCCGTCGCACGCTGTCCTGGCGCCTGTGCGTGTCCCGCACGAAGCTCGATATCCAGGCGGTCATGGCGATTGCGTGTACAAGGCAAGCGACCACGACCCAGCCATGGATGACGGCGGTGAGCAGGGACAGCGCGAGGCCCCGGGCAGCCGTTACAGACATCCAGCCGAGGAAGGAGAGCGTGCCCGTGAGCAAGCCGTCGTCCTTGCGCTGCACGGCCTTGATCAGAGACCACAGGCTGAGAGCGGAGCCCACCAGTTGGCCGATCACTGCGTAGACAAAAGCAGTTGTTCATTAAATCGCACTGCATTAATGTATGGAAAGTATCTGATATTCACTTGACATTCGTGGAATAACGGCAGCTTATGAAACGGATCGACGCGCACCGAGCCAGTTGTGATTTGACAATATGACTTGGGTGTAGGGGTCAGTGTTTGCGGCACGTAAACTGCATATCTCACCGCATGAGCACTTCATAATTCAGCTGGCGGCAAATGGCAGGAGAGCGGGCGGATGGGCAGACAGAGGGAACTTAGTCTTGAGCCAGTGCAGTGCTGGAGAAGACCCCTGGCTTGCTGTCGGCTAATTCCTTGCGTGTTGGATCTGGTAGACCATGCCTCCCCGCTCTCTCACGAGCCCTCTTGACCGTCTTAGGCTGGTCTTCCAATTATGAGCTCGTGATGGCCTTCTGATTTGTGGCAGAAATGGGACGGCAACGTGGCGAGGCTACGAGTGCAATAAATGCTATCGCATCAACAAACTTCGCAGGTCGCCAAAAAAACAAAAACAAACTAGAATAATAAATATGTGTATATAGTTAGCTGCGAAATTATGTAAGGAGGGACCGTATTTGCTGAACGAGTGCTCCAGTTTGTGTAATTTTTATGCCACAAATCATCACGTGCCTTTTTTATTGCACGCCTATGGTAGAGCGAGGTAGAGGAGAACGTTCGTTTTCAACCCGTGAGAAAGAACTTGTACGTGGAAGAGCATGGCACAGCCAGAGGTATTTCTGGACGCGTGATTTAGTGATGTTGAAAAGTGTTAACCCAAGCTTCGAACTTGTATGCTGGAGTCGGTGAAGGCATGTAGCCCTTTTCAGTTGGGTACGTATCATCTGGCTGTGGCTGCTATAGGCGCACCAGTGCGTATACATACATGAGCTCCATCCTTCCGGTGTGCCTGGTGGGCCATCCAGTTTTTTTTTCTCCCCTATTCTGTGCAAATAATTGTTATAGAAATCCACTCACGTGCTTGTGACGTGTGATCCGAGTTGATAAAGAGCACGATGAGGTACAGCTGCAACAGGATCTGTATGAATCCAGCATAGAAGTCCTCGAAGAACTCAAGCACGAAGGTCTCTCGCTTCAATGTGCGCAGCCGCACCATCTCGCCTTTCGAGGGTGATATGCAGCTGCACACCCGCTGCGCCGCAAAGTGAAGCACTTCGACGTGTCTGCAAGAAAGGAGGTCAAGAATGGCGGGTTTACTTATTCGCAAGCTACCAGTGACAACCAGTGCTCTGCTACAGCGCCGAGCCCTTCATTGTGGCGTGGTGTTGCACATGCATTTGCGATCATCGCGTAAGGCAAGAAAGCAACTTTTATTGTAGCAATCAAAAATTCTGATTTTCTCCGTCTTGATTTTCCCATTGACGATTATATATGTGTTACTTCTATCATATATATTACCCACACGTATGACATGGCAGTTTCCCTCGTCAATGCCGATAGATTCTTGTACATGATATTTATAGAGTAGGCCAATGTCTTCGCATACCGATGTGTACTTCCCATGTTAATTCCAAAATGATTAATTGATTGATTGAATTATTGATTGATTTATGTAAGTGCACGTGCTTAAGGTCGGGTTCCTACTGCGTGAAAGCTTTCAGTTACGTTGAGAACTGTCATTGTCCGTACCTTTACACTGAATGCATGTAGGCCCTTGAGTCCGTAAAAGTCGGCATCGTTAACGTTTACGTTCGCATATGTTCCCAGTTGTGTGCCAGATAAAGCTGACGATAGAGGTTGGTGTGGGACGCTTTATCGAGTGTCCCCCGATAAATAGGCGCACCCTTTGATCTGCCACGGGACAAGCAGCAGCCCGTTGACGAGCTTGGTGCAGATGTCCGATGCGGGCGTGGATCGGTCCAGTATGCTGTCGGCCACCAGGTAGGCCGAGTAGACGAGCGACGGCACGAACAGGCAGATGACCGAGATAGCGCAGTAGTAGACCTGCTGCTCCTGGTAGTAGGTGGACACTGAGTAGGCATCCTGCGTTAGCTTGTGGATGTAGATGCCCAGGTGGATGAGCGCCTGCACCAGCAGGTACGGAAAGCTGCAGCCGCGGCACACGGGAGCCGAAACGGCCTCTTCCTCCTGGTCGTCCCCTTCGCGTTCCAGCCGCTGCTGCTGCTGGTTAGTGAGGCCGCCCTGCGCGCAAAAAGAGAGGGCGTGCACAGTTAGAATACGACGAATGCATGCGTTCCGTTCGTGGCGCTTCTCTTGGAGTGTGTTCGTGGGTACTTGCGTGTGCGAATGGGCGTGTAAGTGAGGGGGTGCAGCAACAGGTATAAATGTTGGGCCAGTTGGATTGGGCTCGTGTTTTGTGCAGCGTGAGAGACGAACGCACACCGAGGGAGGGGCAAGTTGCGCCTAATTTTCAAGATTACATGCGTTCAGACTTCAGAAGGACGAAGACACTGATCACTGCTCATTTAGAGTAAGTTTTTTTTATACTGTACTTTACCCAATAATCGATTTACTTAATGTGATTGCCCCGTTCCTTGCAATGCATTTGTCTTTGAACTGAACCGAATAAAAGAGAAAGTGCATTTGGGATCCTCGTTAACTCTGGTAAATACATGGCAGGCAGTTACTCTTGCTAATAACTTTGATGTAGAAGCGCCTAACTCTTTGTGGTGTCAATTTTCTGTCTCCCCTCTCTCTCTCTCTTACACACACGCACACACATTATATATATATATATATATATATATATATATATATATATATATATATATATATATATATATGTGTGTGTGTGTGTGTGTGTGTGTGTGTGTGTGTGTGTGTGACGTAAGAAGGTAGCGACGGTTGGTAGAAGCAGAGGAGGAAGTGCAGAACGGAATAAACATGGGGTATGAGCGCCACGCCACGTCGCCCAGTCATCATAGCGTCATATATATATATATATATATATATATATATATATATATATATATATATATATATATTGAACTTCAACGCAATACAATGCAGAATCACATACAGCAGCGGCCCTGTTGTCTAAAAATCTGTCGGTGAACAATTACTAAAATAAAGGGAACATACTCGGCATGCCACGTGCTACTTTCATGTAGTACATCTCGACAGTCCTGGAAAGGCTGACATGCGATGTTCTATGCTCGCGCCGGCAGAGCCGTTTGCCGCGGTGTTCAGCCGTCGTTAATTAATTCCGAGTGTGCCACAACCTGTCACTCTCGTTTTAGTGTTTTCACAAATGCAAACTCCCTTGAATTCGGCAGGGCAGTGTCCTCCCCTTTGGTCGCATCACTGTACACAAGGTGTATACATTGTTCTTTGCTCGAATAGAACGGAAGACGACGCGTTTTGGTGTTCGTTATTTACGTCGCTTCCGCTCTCGTTCAAAAGGTATTTTAAAGTACTCGCGGCCTTTTCAAGATGCGCACCGCGGGCTTTGCTCAGAGGAAGTGTCGCCGCCGGAATGGAGCGAAAAGGAGAAGGCTCCCCGTGGATGACACGCTTGTCTTTTGCGTTAAAGAGTGCGTGTAAGGGGCTGCGCAACCAAGCCCCGAAAGACACTCTTTATGGCGCGTGCGCTATGGCGTGTGACACCCCGATTCTTCGCCGTTTCCTCCCCGTTATTCACTGCCGCTGGCCGGACGTCCGCTGCCTTGTCCACTCTCCTTTCAGCACGTCGCCCTCTCGCTTTTGGCGACCACCCAGCCCTGTCTGCTGCGCTCATGCGACACACCGTTCGCATCGTTTGATGAGAATACACACTAGGTAACGACAATGTAACATGCATGTCACCCCTCTCGCACTGCGATGCAGGAAAGCGGCTAGACGTCCAAAAGCTGCTAGAACAAGTGATCTCACGAAAGGGAGGCGGGGGGGGGGGGGAAGAAGTTTTATTTGGAACATTCAATGTGACTTAGGTTAACATGTTCGTCCCGTGTTTTGCTCTTTTTTTTTAATTCCACTCAAAGGGACACTAAAGTCAACTAACAATTTACGTGAGAGTGAAAGCTCAATGTACGACAACCTCTAAAACGACAATATTATCAACAGCAGGGCCCTACTTACCGAGAAATTAAGGCAAATGCACATGCGCTACGACAAGAAATTCTCGAAATGATCCCAATGACGTCAGACGAACCGCCTACAATTCTTCACTAGTAATCGAACTAGCTGCACTAAATAAAGAACCTTCCGTGCATCAACAGACGTAATACGTTGTTGCTTGTTTGTTTCTGTTTGATTCACACACACACAAAAAGCGCCAGGCGTTATTATAAGGAATGGCGCGAGTGGTTCGAAAATTAAATTTTCACCTGGCTAAACTGGACAGGTCGTACTATCTAGCGGGGCCCAGTAGAACCAAAACACGTCTGCCATTTTGGAGCCAATGGTGGCCGTTGTTTCTGCTGTTGCTTCCGCTGATTTTGTTTTGCTGCAACTTATGTCGGCGACCATGCTGTAATACTGGGCAACGTTGTACATGACAACGGTGACGTCAGACTGTCCGGCAAGTAATTTGAAGTGCGCTTGCCCGATGCGGACCACTAAGACGTGATTTTATTTCAAAATAAACACTTCCTTGGCACACAAGTAACACTACGAGGTTTCTGGATCGCTATTTAAACAATGAACGTCGACTTAATAGTTGCTTATCCCTTTGTTGGACACGGCAAAATAAAAGAAGTAGGCAATATTTTCTTTTAGCGCATGCTTTTCTGACGTGATTTTATTAGACAAAAAACAAACCAGGAATTAAAATCACCATTCACAAAAAAGAAAAAAGTGGGACAGGGTATGTCCCACAGACCACATCCAGCAGATTCACAAAGTGGGACCGGGTATGTCCCACCATCCACTTCAGGCAAATCATGGTCGGCAGTGAAACGGGCCGAAACACGCAACACAAAGGGGCACATTGCACATTATGCAGATGTATTTGCTGCGAACTTCTTTCATCTGTGTGGAGCACCACCGGCACCGCAGACGTTTACCGGTGAACTTCGGATGGTGGCCATTTCCGGCAAACCAAAGCTCGTCGGGCACGCCGCTCATAGCACGTCCGTTTTTTTTCCCCTTTTTGTTGTGGTGAGCTTTCATTGTAACGCTTGATCTTCTAAAGGTGTTTTGCGCAACCAGTTGGCGACCAAGTATCAAGCGGAACTGCAGATAAACCACAGGCTCTATAAAACTCATTTGAATAAAAGCATTCACTACCGCTGCATCCAACATGAAGTAAAATATGCGGCTCCACCAGCGCTTTGATCGGCGGTCTGCGGGGTAGGCGTTTCTCTTCTGGTCGAATTTATCGACACCTCCCATCCACGTGTTGTAGTCTTTCACAACAGAGGGGCACTCAACTGCCATTTTCTTGCCATTTTGGAGTGTTCGATGCACCTGCACACGGTCTTCTGGGTCATGGTAGTTTGACATAAGGTGCACATTCTTTGAGTCTCTCCATTGATAGGCGACCACCTCTGCCTTTCTTCTCCAAATGTAGGACCCTCTCTCGAGCTTGTTATTTTCTTTGACTACTTGAGGTAGATCCCTCTTGTTGACGCGAAATGTACCACAAGCAAGAATGTCTTTTTCCCGAAGCACTTGAAGTAATTTCGTAGAGCTAAAAAAATTATCAAAAAATACCTGTGAGCCAGCAGGCACGGCGCCATCGGTCAGGGTCAAAACAACATGTTCACCCAAGGTTACGTCATCTGGCTTGTGTGCGCTCTTTCCTTCGTAGAGCTGGAACTTCAGGAGATAACCAGTCTCGGAGTCCGCGAGAGACCAAACTTTGTAGCCCCTTTTGATTTTAGGCTTCATGGGCATGTACTGTTTCATGCTCGAACGCCCTTTGAACAGTATCATGCTCTCGTCGACAGCGAGATGACTGGATGGCGTGTAGTTAGCCAGAAACCTCTCGTTCATCATGTCCATCAAAGGTCGAACTTTGTAGGACCGATCGTAGTCTTTTGTGCCGTAATCCGCCATGAGGTCATTGTTGTTCAGGTGAAGGCAGTTTGTTATGAGCTGGAAGCGTTTGTACGTCATCACCTGCGCGATTTCCTTTACATGAAAGAAGCTGTCCGAGCACCAATACATTTGCAGGTGGTGCATGCGATTGACGCTCATCAGAACAAGCAGTCCTATGTAAGCACGAAGCTCTAAACATGTCAGTGCCGTCCATCCTGCGCAGTTTGTTTGTGCTGCGTATAGGTTGGTTTGATCGACAATATGCTTCATAACATCGTCATCAAAATACAGAGAGAATGTTTCAAGTACAGTGCTTCTCTGCGAAAGCTTCTGAGATCCAAGTGCACTGCAATTTGTAGGAGTTGTGGCAACAAATTTGGATGAGTCCCACTGGTTGTCCACAGTCTTGTCATCAAGCTCTTCGGAAGGCTTCTTCGATTTCTTTTGTTTTTTTCTTTTTCCAACGTAGTGTTTGCGTCGGATTCCTTTGCGTTTGCTTGTACTCGGCCCTGGTAGCGGCGGCAAAGTGTCGTCCTCCTCGCTGCTTTCATGAGGGGCAAGCACAAACTCTTCGTCTTCAGAACTTTCGCAGTACTCATCTGTACTGTCATTGCAATTGTCCGGTAAACTGAAAAACAGTTCTAGAGCTTCCTCTAGGCTCAGGCATTTTTGTTTTCCTGTGTGGGAGAAGGAAATCAGCCGATTCAGCACCGTTATCACGCCAGTGTACGCACTCGACTCAATAAGCCTAAGCCTGCGGGCGCCAAAACGCACGTGTTACACGAGATTCATACATGCAAAGGTTTTTTCGTAACGTAGGGTAACTTTTATAGGCAATTGTATTTCTCAAAGCAATACCGTAGTGCAAGAAGCGAATATTTCACTTACCAGACATGTATCTGTCCTTGAATTAGCTTCAAAAACAGGCGCAAACTGACGAGACACGAGCACAAGAACACAACAAAATGTAACAGGAGCGCCTCCAGCTCCACCTCATGACACGGACAGAAAACTGCATAGAGTGTTTTGCACAAGGTCTCATAGATGGCGCCATATGAAAATTTTGAATATTAATTCATGCGTAAGCATTTTAGAGCGAAAAAACGACAACTCAAAAAGTGGGACCTATGTGTCCCATCATCCATCAAAGGGTTATAGTCTCCCTTTAAGGTCACACTAGTTTTTTTTGTGTGTGTGTGTGCGGGTCTCTGGCTCTTGTATTCCGGGAGAGCAATCCGGAAGTCCCGTTCAACTCAATATCTCCCTTATAAAGTATGCGTATAGGTGTATTTAGAGTGATATATATGACATCGAATGGTCTTGCGCCGGCCGAAGTATATATATATATATATATAATTGTGCGTGTTTTTCCTCAATTACCTTCGAGGAAACAGTTTACTAGAGAGTGTAGGCTGCATACAAACCTTGGAGCAAATAATGAGTACAAACTAGTTTATGTGAGTTAGGTCATTGCTTACACGAAGACGACTGTGTTTCATGCATTTCGCGCATTCAGCAACGTGGAGGCATTGCGTTATCGACCCTCTCTCTGCATGAGTGTGCGGAGTCTCTGTGTGTACTGTGTGGGCGCAGGGTATAACCCTTGGCATTGAAGAAAAAAACAAAACAAATTGGAGTAAGAGGAGGGTAGTGGAAATGCATAAGGAGGGGTGGGGTGAATACTCGGGCGTTTTCTGCTCACGATCGCCACCCGCCACGCACGCAAACCTGACGGCGCCCCGGGGGCAACCGTGCCGACATGGAACTCCGCATTCACGCGGACATAAGCGAAGTCACGAACGAGGCGCGCATTGTTTAGGCAACATACGTATTTTTTTCTCTATTCAATTTTAATCTGAATTTCGATATTCCAAAGGAAACAACAGTGCAAGAGTATAGTCTCTCAATAAACATACGCCTTATAAGTAAGCAGTCAAAGTAATCGAGTGACGTTTCAAATGGTGAAATTTTAAAAATCGGGGAGGGGGGGGGGGGAGTGATAGAAATGATGCCTTCACAGGCGTACAGGCATACTGGATACCAAGTACCTCATAAAAATATGGGCCTGTATGAAGAAATCAAATAAAGAAAAGGACAGCCTGAAACAGGCGCTTAATAAAAACCTGATTGTGTATGGGCTAGTTTAAGTATGGTCCACTTTCGTTGCACAAATACAAAGCTGCTCTATACCGGGCGAAAAAAGACACATACAGGACACATTAGCTTTATGATTGCGCTCATGTGTTCTGTGCGTATGTGTCTTTTCTCGCTGTGTCCAGAACCTTTTGTAGGTTTGCGCGAAGAAAATGGATCATGTAATCATGATGGATCATCGGATATCCAGCAATCTAATAATAACGTTAAAAGTTTCTTCTTATATCTATGTGCGGTGCACGTATTGTGAACAGAGGTTGCCGGGGTTGTTTAACACTGTTATCATATTGCAGCTACAATTCAAAACTTAGATAGACACTCGAAGAAAACAAAATCACGGCGGCTGTTATCAGACACACACCTACAGCGTTCCCCCTTAGACAAGCGATCATCACTAGAAGGAAAAAAAAAAATGTAACTCCAAGTACAATATGGAGGATAGGTATACTGACAATAATTTTGCGGCGTAGTTAAGTTCGGGTAAATACGGTACACGCACTGACCAACCGCGCCTCACCTCCCCCGCGATGTTCTTTCGTCTGCGGCACACCCCGGAGACATGCTGCGAGGGCGTGCTCAGCTTTTTCTGGGCACCAGGGGGCGGCGTTGTTCTTAACCTGGGTGTCTTGCCGTGCGATACCAGTTATGTTACTTTCTAAACGCTATATGCGCCACTTATTTTTGTTGAGTTATTGTGACCGCTGCGTAACCTCCGGAGCATATAGACGCCGCACGTGATTGCGGCGTGCGTGCTTATATAGGCACTCACGGCCGTCGAATCATGCCCTCGGCCGGCAGGGGCGCTGCGCGCAATCCCGTTATAGTGACTTCACACATATTGCGAACACTGGGGCGCCACTCTCCATACTTCCACAGATTGTCTGCAGTTACGCGGGCACACCCGAAACCAACAAGATTCTACGGTGAGCGCCGGAGGCTTTGACGGTGCGGTTGTCTCGAAAAGGCGCCGACTCAGAGCGCCTGACCTGGCCCCCGCGACGTAGCTTTAGTTCTCGTTGGCGTCTATCAACTGCTTTTCGTCTCGGTGATATTCACAGGCAGTTCTAGCTGGGCGTCCTTAGCAGCTATGTGGACGAAGGTTGCTGCAGTCATGTCCAATGGCAGCCTGCGGACGCCTGTATACTATTGTGTGACAATGGAAGAAAGGAAAAAAATAACACTTGTATTAAATGAAAGAAAAATAAGACGCCTATTTACTAGTAAATTGCTATGGATTATTTAGTGCCTAAGAAGCCACTCCCTACGCGAGAAGATGGTAAGTGAGAAAATTGAAAAGGCTGGAGCCGTCACGCCATTCTCGAAGTTACCACGTCACGGCCTTGTGTTAGTTTTGACGGGGTCGATGTGGACTTCGTACCTACAGATTAATGTGTGAACTACGTCGTTCTATAAATGAACCAATAGCTCTTTACTGTGTCATTGTCCTGACGGACTGAAGTTCTGTCACGAAATTTACACGCGGGCACACAAACTGCTATCTTCGTGTGCTTGTGTTAGTAATCAATGTTTCGATCAACGAGCATGATGATCTGAGTGCGAGAGGCCGCTTGACTTTCATCACCTTATATACAAACATAGGAGTGCGCACAGGGGGGGAGGGGAGCGATGGAGCAGCCGCCCCTGCTACACGCGGCACACCAACAGGTCGACTGACCTATGCGGCTGGGCATCTGAAGTCCATATCGTCTCTCGCTTTCAGACTTCATGCAGGAAACCGAACTTCGCAAGCATGTGCAACCTACTTTGATATCGCAAAGCAAACGATCACAAACAAGCAGCACTCCGCTAGTGTCTACATAAAGCGCCCGTTCATCGATAGCTGCGAACACTGCAGAAACAATAGAGTAGAGGGCGCGCGGAGCGGTTCTCCCGGGGGCTTAACTCTCTGTAGCTTCATATCGCTCTTTTCTCCCGCAGGGTCTTACGCGGCTTATGCGTTCTTTATTTTTACCCAAGGCCGCTTGGAACAATGCGATTCACATTCGTTTCAAGGTCGCCTCACGGGTACAGTCTCTCCGTCCATGGAGACGGTTCTTAATCCCCCCCCATATATATATATATATATATATATATATATATATATATATATATATATATAGTTTATAAAGTTTCTTTCATGCACGTGACAAGTCGATGCTTAACACTTCCAGCTTTTCTGGAAACGCACTAACAGAATACTCTCAAAGCTGGAAGACGGTTGGTGACTCTCCGCCCCTAAAGTTGACGCGCCAGGTCGTCATGACGTGAGTTCTGACAGAGTTTACTCAAACCCACTTGATCGCGCACGCCATCAGATCGTCGAGACGGTGGCTGGACTTCCGACGCGCGCGGGATTTCAGTGACAAGGCCACGCTTGGACAAAGCTCGAAAGAGGAGTGTGGCAGTTTGGGCTAGTTGGTATGGCATGACGATAGTTATAGCGCGAGAACAAAACGACGACACAGAGACAAGATAAGCCATCAGAGACACGAAGGACACGTGTCCTTCTTGTCTCTGTGTCGTCGTTTTGTTCTCGCGCTATAACTATCGAAAGAGGAGGCGTGTTCGCCGGGGCACCGGGTCGTGGCCACGCCACCACGCGACGGCGAGTGCCGCACGCTCGCACCGTGTCTTATAAACAGGGTCGAAGCGCGGCATCATGTCGTTTGGGACCATCGGACGCCCTTGGTAATGGGGCGGGAGGAAGGGCGGAGCAGAAGCACTCGTGGCATTACCGCACAGAAGAGATCACTTTGGGGCGCGCACGCATCCATGCGGTCTGCTGCGGGCAAACCGGATTGATAGGCACAATGGCGCTGCCTTCCACCTCCCCCAACATCTGTCTCTCTCTACTTTGCTTTCGGCTGGCGCGTTCTTTTTTCCTGCCTAATTTAGCGCAGTGCGCCTCGCAAGGAAGCAAATGACCGTCGAACTTCTGCCTGCAGCGTGAGTTGAACCTCTGCTGAGCTGCTCGGCACGGGAGACGGGTAATTTGCGGCACTTCCGTTAAGCGCGGCTCACCCTCTCCTTCTTTCACCTCGTTTGATACTCTCCAGTAGAGTGCGTACATCGGCTTGTGGGGAACCGATACGGCGATGTAGGCTGCACCGCGAAAGGGCGCTGCGCATAGAAGGCCCAGCTACAATCGTTCCGCCCGTGCTCGCGGCAGTGTTTGGCCGACAGGCACACGCGCGCAACAGGGGAGGCAACATTGCAGGCGAGCACCTCTTCGGATACCTCATCAATCTCGGGGTCCGTGCATCGTTTTTCGCAACTAATCATCTTGCCTGGCATCGCAGTCGTTCTTGAACACTGCATGCGGCCGCGCTCTTTGGGTCGCTGTGTGCCTCGCGCGTGCAAATCCTCGAAGGGAGAGTATTTCCATGTCGTGAGCGCGGCGGTTGCATATAAGAAGCTATGATTGTGCGGAACGTATTAATCGCGTGGTGGCTTTGAGTGTGCGCAGGTCCTTTAGTTGCTATTCAAGGGGAGGGGTGTGGGAGGTCAAGTTTTTTTCATGCTCTCTGTGATGGAGTTCACAGCATGCCTTGTACACTAAATTCGAGGCATATTGGCTTGCTCAATGGTTTCTTTGTCTTATACCTGACCACTGCATTCGACCCCCCTTTTTTTGATGAAATTTGAATGCTTTGACTCCCTTTATTGTGCGGTATTACCGGTCAGTCAAAGAGCGTACTGTCGCAGTTGTATGACTGGTTTACTCAAGCGGTGTTAGCTGTGCTGTTTCAGATGAAATCTAAAAATAAAATATAATGAGAATACGTGGTACGAAGGAAATGAAAGTGTTTAATGATGATGGTGATGATGATGATTTGTGGCTTTGCCCTTTGTAACGGGTGAACACAGATATGTTGTGTTCCAGCCTAGGTATGCAACCATACAGCGCCACCATGCGTGACGGACGTCTGAAAAAGAAACTGCAAAGGGAAAACGCGGGAAGGAAAGTTCGTAAAATACGTACGCAACCTGTAAGTATGCAATCCATCTGATAGCCATTGCAGAGGCGCCTTGCGTAACTCATGTTATGGAAAGCAAGCAGGCGTTCCATATATATACGCTCATTAGGAATACATTACGAAGCCATTAAGCCGCCTCATGGTTTGTTCAGTTAAGTCGACATTGAAGAACGTGTCATTGTTAGCTTCTACATCTACATAGCCTATTTTTAATTTGCCGTCTTCCAACTTTCGTTAGAAAAGAGGGAAAAAAAAACATAGACGGACATTCAATTTACCGCTCTACCTTTTTCCGTCACCTTCATCACAATTCTGGTGAGTGTATACTATAGTTCATACGTCTATGCATCTTATATTGCTGGTTTTGATTCTTTATCACTTCGTCCATCTGCGCTCCTCTTACATTCGTATACATTTATTACTAAACTCGCTGCTCAATTAATATCACCTGCTTGTTCAGCTGTTGATTTGTGCCCTACATCATAACGCTTTCAGTGCTCTCGCAAAAAGCTCTCGCAAAAAGGTATTGAGCAACGAGAAAATTCTTTTTTTTTATGCAATATGCACTAAAAAACTAAACAAACAATTTTCGGTTTTCATTACGACCATACTTTAAGGAATGTTTATCGCGGAAAGTCGGGGCGAAGTTTATATAGACTCCTGCACGCACGCGTCCATTGAACCCGTATCTCTGAATGCCGTCCTTCTCTACAGCTCTCCCTTTTTTTATTATCAACCCTCCACACGACCTGCCCGTATCTGATAAAGGCGTCGCGTCTGTATATAGGATTCGGCTCACGCGAGAAGAGATTGAAAGTACGAAACTTTTTCGTCTCGGTCTTAGCCACGGCCAGCGGAATGCCGTCCAGTCAGTTCCACAAACGGCTCTTGTATACGTATACAGGAAACGTTTGAATGGGGAAGGGGGGGGGGGGCACCTTTATGGGTCTTTTTTTTTAATGTGGAGAGGCCCTTGAGTGTGCGCCTCGTTGTTTAGCGATCTGCTTATACTCCTACAGGGTCAGGTCAACGTGTACCTTACTACGCTGCTCACGCGTAAGCTATGGTACACAGGTACGCTTGCGGTGCTGTGATTTTGCCAAGCTTTTGCTTGCTTACTACGCTGCTCAGGCGTTATAAGATACACGGTCGCGGTGCACTCACTGCGAATTGCAACACCTGCCTTTTAGTACTTTGCACTTTTAGTACCGTGGTACGTGAGATCTGAAAGACCTGTTCTATTTTTTCGCAGCAAAACTGACGGACGTTGTAAGCATCGTAAATAACTTTTCTTTATTTTTACTTCTCGCTATTTTCAGTTGGTCACTCTCTCTCTATTTTGTTTTTCGCGCTGTCCCCGCACCGTTCATTCTGTCCAGCAAGAGGGGAGGTCACGCTTTCCCTTTGGCTTACGCTATGTCCGAAATTTGAACATCGGGGATGTTTAGGCGACACAGCGCAATACAACAAGGAAGAGTTGTATTGCACTTTTTTTCCCACTGCGATCGCATACCAACACGCTCAAGCTCGTACGATTTTAGGTGGCAGCCGTCGCCTACAGTGAAGCAAGGGGGGGGGGGGGGGGGAAGTGCGCAGCTTGCACCAGTGGCGTAATGTTTGGCCTAGCTGAGTTTTGCTAGTAACGACAAGCTTTTGCTATAGAGATGCTAATCATTATCTAGTAGTACACGATATGGCTAGACTATCCAGTAGACACGGTATGGCTAGAAAAGTTGGAGAGGACGAAGCGGGCGCGCACCGGTGCACGATGGTAATTCCTGTTGGCACTACACGGCGCAACTTACCCCCGTATTCTAGAACACCCCTTCACTCAACGCTTCGCCTTCACTTGTATGGATGGAAGGATGGATGGATATGGCTGTACCCTTTAGATCGGGCAGTGGCTAGCGCCACCAAGCCGTAATACCTAATGAACCAAAAAGTATATTTATTTTTTTTCCCCTTAAAAAGTGAGTTTGAGGATTCGTACTTTGCAGTGAAGAGTTTAATTTTCACTCGTGCCTTGACTTTAGCCACCAATCAGATAACCTCCTTCTAGTTAAGTCTACCCGCTTAAAGTTTATTTTGCCCTCCCGGTCCCTGAACCCCAGTGCTTTGAAAAACTCAGCGCCATCATCCTGAACTATAGGGTGAAGCCCTTTACAGAACATTATCAAGTGTTCGGCAGTTTCTTCTTCCTCTCCACACGCACTGCATACTGTGTCTACCCCTTCGTATTTGGCCCGATATGTCTTGGTTCGCAGTACTCCCGTCCTGGCCTCAAACAGTAGAGAACTACCCCGAGTATTATCATAGATCCTTTCCTTGGCAATTTCCTGCTTAAAAGTTCGATAGATCTCTAGTGCGGACTTCTTAATCATGCCCATTCTCCACATGTCAGTCTCCGTTTCCTTCACTTTTTTCTTAACCGATAGTTCTTTTTGGTTTGGCCACCTGCTGTTTTCTAAGTATTTACCAGTCAACTTCCTGGTTCGCTTCCTCCATTTTGTATCGACATTCTTCATGTACAAGTAGCTGAAAACCTTCCTAGCCCAACGCTCTTCCCCCATTTCTCTCAATCGCTTCTCAAACTTTATCTTGCTGCTAGCTCCCCTGCCCTCAAACGATGTCCATCCCATATCACCTTGTACTCCCTGATTTGGTGTATTCCCGTGAGCTCCTAAAGCAAGCCTACCTATTCCACGTTGCTTAATTTCTAATCTTGCTTGAACTTCTGATCTCATGCACAAGACCGCATTGCCGAACGTCAGCCCAGGAACCATGACCCCTTTCCATATTCCTCCCACAACATCATACCTATTGTAATTCCACAGTGCCCTATTTTTCATCACTGCTGCATTCCTGTTAGCTTTAGTCGTCACGTATATTTCGTGTTCCCTCAGGTACTCGGTCCAATTGCTTATCCATACGCCCAGGTATTTGTATTTATCTGTTATCTCTAGCGTGACCCCCTGTATCCTAAGCTCACTACCTTCGTTGTCATTGAAAATCATGACTGCTGATTTTTCCTTACTGAATCTAAAATTTAACCTATCTCCCTCATCACCGCAGATGTCCATCAATCTCTGCAAATCTTCCTTGTTGTTGGCCATTAGCACTATATCATCTGCGTACATTAATTAATGCTGGTAGTGCCTGATCAATAAGTTTTCCTTGTTTGACTAAAGAGAGGTTGAAGCCCAGTCCACTTCCCTCTAATTTTGCCTCTAATCCTTGTAGGTACATCATGAATAATAAGGGTGACAGGGGGCACCCCTGCCTAAGCCCCCGTTTTACCTCTGCCGGCTTGGCTACTTGTTTTTACCACTTTATAACTACCTTGTTACCTTTATAGACACCCTTTAAAAGATTAGTGACTACATGTTCCACGCCTAGTGTGTCCAGTATTCCCCACAATTCCTCTTGAACCACGCTATCGTACGCTCCCTTGATATCCAAAAATGCTAGCCACAGGGGCCTGTGTTCTTTTTCTGCTATTTCGATGCACTGCGTCAGTGAGAACAGATTGTCTTCCAACCTCCTGTGTTTCCGAAACCCATTCTGCAGTTCCCCCAGCACCCCCTCATCCTCTATCCACGCCTGCAGTCTTTCCTTTATAATCTGCATCGCCAGCCTGTAGACCACTGATGTCACTGTTATAGGACGGTAGTTGTTTATGTCAGCTTTGTCCCCCTTTCCTTTATAGATCATGCTCATCCTGCTAAGTTTCCATCCATCGGGAACTTCACCATCGATTATTATTGTACTCACTGCCTCTCTCAAAGCCTGCTTAGACTTCGGACCTAATGTTTTTATCAGCCTAATTGGAATGCCATCTGGGCCTGTTGATGTACTACTAGGAACCCTTTTCTCAGCCCTTTCCCACTCTTGTTGTGAAAATGGAGCCATTGCACCACTTGATTCGTCTTCGTCTATTGTGGTGCATAAAGTACTTCTTTGTTGAAATTTTTCTGTCACCCTTGTTCTTATATATTCAATAGCTTCGTCTCCTTCTAGCCTAGCACCTTGGGCTGTAGTTATAAAGTTCTGCTCTAGGCTCGTCTCATTTCTTAGGGAGTTTAGATGGTTCCAAAATTTCGCAGCTGCCTTTCTATCTTTTTTATGTACTTCTGCCAGCCACTGAGCTCCCTTCCTTCTAATCTTTTCATTGATCAGAAGGGATGCATCCCTTCTACAGCTTAGAAAGGTAGCCCATTTTCTTTCCACGTCATCTGTCGGTTCACCCCGCTGCTTAGCATGTCTGTGTTCCCTAGAGGCTTCCTGACGTTTTGCTATGGCTCTCTTAACTTCCTCATCCCACCAACTTTTGGGTGTGTGTCTTCTTTTCCGGGGTGACTTGTCACGCGTCTTAGCAAGCTCTATCTCAAAGAGTCTAATTAGATTCGTGTATGTCCACATTGTCTTATTATCCTCCGTGATTACTTTCTCAATTTGTTTAGTGGCTATTTCAATTTGCCTTTCTGGATAAAAATTTTCCTGTAGTTGCTCATCTTGTCTCCTTCCCACTTTCACTGCTCTTCCAAAACTTAGCTTGATACGTTTGTGATCGCTACCCAGACTTCTGTAGCCACCTTCATCTATGTGCATTTCCCTGAGCTTATCATACATCCTATGTGACATCAGTGCATAATCTATCGTCGACTGAAGCCTTCCTACCTCCCATGTTATTTGCCCTTCACACTTCTCGGTACTGTTGCAAATGATCAAATCAAGCCTTTCACACATATCCATGATCATTTTGCCTGTCGGGTCGGTATACCCATCTATATCTTCTATGTGCGCATTCATGTCTCCTAGTATAATTATCTCGCACTCTCTTCCTAACTCCTGAATGTCCTTTGATATACACTCTACCATTGTCTGGTTTTCCTCTCTGGCCTTTGCTCCCGTCCACAAGTACACGTAACCAAGGAGTGTCATTTGACCTGCCACTTTCCCTTTTAGCCATAAATGTTCCTTGCACTCCTGCTTGACCCTTTGCCAGTCTGTACTTTTATGAATGAATGCCCCAATACCACCCCCCTTTCTGCTGCCTTCTGTTCTATTACAATACTCCCACGCGTAGTCCGGATTGTTCGGAGGTTGTTCCATGTCCCTGAGATGTGTTTCTACAAAACCGTATACCATCGGCCTCTCTTCCCTTAGCTGTTCTTCTATCTCTTCCCACTTCAGCCTGTTCCTACCACCCTGCATGTTAATATACCCTATGTCTGAATTGGCTCGGCGCTCGTGGCTACGTCTGTTTATGCCCCGGACTCTACGTATCTTAGATATTGGTGCCACTTTGGAATCGTATCTGTCCATACCACCTGTCGAAGAGTCTCCCTGGTTGTTTTCCTCGTTACTAGCTATCTTGCACCCCGAAGGGCTCGCTTGCCCCCCAAAAAAGCTACTGCGCGTCCTGCAACTCGCCAACCCACCTCATGACCTAGCCGCCCATCGAAGTGAATTCTGTCTCGTTGAACCCCCCCCCCCCCACCTGTGCACCTCTCTGTTTATTTCCACCACCTCAAAGCCTTTCTCTCGACTCATCCGCCATATCTCTTGGTTTGCGTTGACCACCGCTCTTTGCAGGTTGCTATCACGCACCGGTACCTCCGGTATCGTGCATATCGCTACCTGCACCTTAGGAGAAGTGGCGCGCATGTCATCGACGCCTTTCGCCAGTGTGGCTGCTAGTCCTGCTGCATCTTCATTTAGGACATCGTTTAAACCGCCTGAAATTATCACGAGGTTGCGTCTATCAGCTGTCGTTTTGAGCTTTGCGCTCGCTTGCTTCATGACTGCTTCCAGCTTGCGTCCTGGGAACGCCCCTACTGCAACCCTCTTGTCACCTCTTACCCTCTCTTTGATGGCTTCTGTGCATCGATTTAAATTTGAGTCCCCGGCGATTATCACATGCTGTGACTTTTCCGCTGGAGCGTTCTGCACCTGGGGGCTACTTGCACCTGTGACGCCGGCTCTTTTGTTCCCTTCCTGCCCCACCACTACCTTGCTGAAGCTGGGCCTTGCGACAGTTGAACCGGCTAAACCTGTTTTTTCCAAGCTTGCTTGCTTTTCCTTCTCCACCGTTCTGGTTGCCGGTTCCCTACTGTTCTCTCGGTAGGTCGCTTCTTTGTTCAGCTTCGCTAGCACTTCCTCGGCGGACTTCAGTCTTTCTCCCATTGCCCTCGTTTTTTCTTGCTCTGTCGCCAACGCAGTCTCGAGTTTGGCGATTCTCATCAGCAGTTCACTCTAGGCAACCATCATTTTCTCCATTTTTTCCTCGACCTCACATTGCCTACACTTCGCGTCAGCCTCTTCTCCATCCGCTTCTATGCTTGGGTCCACTTTCAAACCCACTTCACATCCTGAACACTTTACAGTCTTTTTAACCATGCCTTTCTGACACCAATTGTCCCTATACTCGATAATTACTAAACTCGAGCCCTGCACTATGAAAAAAAAAAGAAAGCCCAAGCTCTACTACAAAAATTTGCGTGTTCAATGTACGCGCACCTCCCCAACGGGGTGGCAAAAGAAAAAAAAAGCAACAACAAAAAAATTCAAACACACACACCCGCACTAACTAATAAATACCTGGTGGCTGGTCCCGAAAAAGCCGTACCATAAAATAAGTGCTACGAAGATTTCAACCGCTGCCTTATAATTATAGAGACAAGCTCAAAACATGCAACAACACTTATCTGCGCAGTCGATCCGGAGCGCTCAAAAAACACGTCCATCCACCTTGACAGCCTGAATTTGTGAAAGTCGAAGAAAGCGCCCTCTCTAGGCACGGCAAGTCACTGCATATCAGCGATAATGTGGTGCGATTCTCGAGCAGCGCAGCGCCATTTTCAGCCGAACAGCGGCGCAGTGCTCAACTCTGTCAAGTGAAGGGTGAAAGTCGAGTCGAGGAGCATTTGTGAATACGGGGCTTTTAAAGAGCTCGGCTCTTGATTAATTACCAGATATTACTTTTTCAGAAGGCGAACGCCTTACATAATTTATGTGAACGTGACCGTGAGCATGTAAAGCCGGCATGTGGAACAAAAGTCAGATGTCCACTCGTATCAGTCGTACGCCTCAGTCATGACTGAAAGCCCAAACTGAGTGTTCACATTACCTTTGCGGCGCTCGTGTGATATGAAGTGCACGGTCAAATAGCCACACCGGATTGGCCTTACAGTCGTGCTATAGGCGAGTACGCATCAATTCTTTCTGTCCCACAACTTTTGCAAACTAAGTGAAAAAGAAATCGCATCACAGCGCACATTAAAAGGAGTAAAGAATATGGACTTCTTTAAAACACAGGCTCACGATATCTGTGGCGGCTGCCCAAGTGTTTACGAGGATCACTTTATTTTTTTGTCGGTTTTCGTTCTCTCTTTCCTTAAGCTTTTCTTTTTTTATTGTGCACGTAAGTGACGTGTTCTAAACGAAGATAACTCAGTGAAGAGTTATTAGCCAACATTATTATTACTAACACGTTCTCTGCTATGCAGGCATGTACTCATCATAATCGTCATCAGTCATCATCATCATCATCATCGTCAGCAGCAGCAGCAGCAGCAGCAGTCTGATTACATCCACTGCAGGGCGAAGACCTATCCCATGATCAGCCAGTCAACCCGGTTTTGCAGGCTTGTACTACATGTGGCTAAATTAACCGTTCTTCCTACAACTTAGTAAATGAACAAAAACTAACAAACAACAAAGCGGCGAGTTTGTAAACGGGATGCTTCCCCAAAGACAACTCCTCAAAAATAAACGGAACTAAACGAAGTTTTCACCAAAGAGCAACAGCCGCCATAAAATCAGGCGCAATGCGGGTTATGACACCAATGCATCTCCGAACTTTACTGTCACACTAGCCGTCTCCTGGATGTCAGGGCCATACCGTCGGCCATTTCTCGCACACATCGCAAGACAATTTATGTTGTGCATACATATTAAGATAGCATTAGTATGACACATCGTACAAGGACAGCATTGCGAAGAGCAGAAAAAAAAATTGCCCGCAGCTTCCCTCGGGGGAACACTGAGGAGGATGCGGACCATATAATTGGTTAACGGGGTGTTAAAGTGCGACTTACTTGGGTCGATGGCTAAATTGGTTAACGTGGTTGTGAAATGGGGTGTTAAATTGCGACTTACTTGGGTCGATGGCTAAATTGGTTAACGTGGTTGTAGGAGGGGGTGTTAAATGAGTGAACACGTACACACGTATGCGAAAGGGCGGCGCTGGTCGAAGGGACGTCGATCATTGTGTTTGTGGATTCGTTGGAATTCATTTCACCGCGACCTTGGACGTCGACGCGCCGTACAAACCAACCGACGAGCGGCAACTGAGCGAGCGAGCGCCGACCTTGAGTATATATACAGCACGACGGCGCATGCACTGTCAGCTGTTGAATGTTCTCGAAGCGCGACGCCACATGCGCGTCCACTGGAGAATCAGGAGAATTGTAGATGTCGAACGCGGTGTGTAGAGGAGGAAGGGTGCACAGATGGTGGAGGAGTGAAGCGCGCGCGGTGTGTAGAGGAGGAAGGGATGCACAGACGGTGGAAGAGTGGGCGACGGCGCGACGGCGCATGCGCGCGCGTCAGCTGTCGAATGTTCGAGAAGCGGTGCGGACGGCGCGGACGGCGCACTACAAGGCGCGAGTATAAGATGCTCCGCATCTAAAACACAAACTGCCGGTACTTACACGATGTCTTCGTTTCGATGCCGAGCTGTTATTGTGCGAGTTTGGGCCGTCCGCACCGAAGTGGCGGCTGAGGAAGGGGGGGAGAAGCTCTGCTTGAAAAGGAATAAACGCGCACGCTCATTTGGGCTGACTGAGCTCGGAACGCAAGAATGCGCACGCGTCCTTGACGACGCCGGAGTGACGCGTCGAACGCCGCGTCTGCAGCCCGCGTTCTTGTCTTTATTTCTTCGCCGTGACAAACGGTCATTGCTAAGGAGCGGCCGTTGCGCGAGTGAGAAAAGGATAAAAGAGACGTTGAGTATACATCAAATAGAAAGCCTTAAAGGGCCACTCACAAGGCCCCATACCAAATTTTAGTTAGACCAAGGAAGTTGTTGGGTGTCCGATGAGGAACATTTTGCCAATTTTTTTAAATCTGTTTATTGTGAGCTGAGAAAACTTTTTTTTGAAGCGCCGCCAAATGAGGATGAGAGGAGGCGAGCTTGAAACCCTTGCCGCTCCTCCGCGTAGGCTTCGCAAGCTGAATCTCTTCCATACCCTCTCCGGCATCCGACCAAGAGGTCACGTGCGCATGACGTGCCCGAACAAGCCCAACAACAAGAACGTGGTGCACGCAAGCACCACGTTCTTTGTTGTTGTTGTTGTTGTTGTTGTTGTTGACCAGCTTTGTTTTGAGGTCTACTGCTTGTTTCTACGGGATGGTTTGGAAACGCTGGCTTAGACGCGGTAGAATAGATGAGCACAATGAGTACACGAACGCGTAGGAGCGTTCCACGGCGGTCGTCTGCTCCATGCGCTGACCGCGGGGACATGAACACATGCGAAACGCCGACACATTAGCCCCGCATCTAGTTGCGATTCACTGGAGAAAAATAAAAAAAAGAGACGCCTACATTCTCTATATTGCGTCTCATTATTTATTTAGAGCTTTATTAATCTCCTCAAGCAACTAATTACATAAACTACGTATGTCGTGTTAAATAATTTTCGCCATGTCACGTGCCACTGTTGGCAACGTCAGAGCATAGTCGGCTACGTAAAGGACCAACGTCACTGCCTTGCCGTAGGGCCATTCATCATTCTCTGGGCGCGCGCCCGCAAAAGGAATGGGGAGCAGCGTTCATCTTGAAATTTGACCCTTTCCGCGGCGCGTAGCCTTGCAAATTTCGGCAGACGGGATCCTGAACGCCTCATCTACGCTTGTCAGCTCAAAATCGTCAAACCAGGTGAGTGGCCCTCTAAGGTCTGACCACACATACGCGTCGCAGCGCGTGCCGCGTAGGAGAGGGCGAGCTGCTACACGAAACGGCGTGCCCTCTCTCTCTCCGCAGGGGAGGGCGCGGCGCCAAGTCCACAAACCACGCGCTGACCAGCATAGGCGCTGCGCCGTGCTCTCTATACCCGGCGGCAGAAATTAGGTGCCTTCTTTTTCTAACCACAACCACCAACGCAAACGTTTGGTCAGGCCTTTAAGGACACTCAATAGATATGCTACCAGCTGTAGCTTCTCGGTTTTAGATCCCCGATGAGGCCTTCAACCGTTATGGTCCACCAAAATATTCAGCGTAAACACCTGCGCACAGACCTTTGCAAATGTGTTGCTCATACGTACTACTAGAAGATTTTTCTTTTAAGTTGAATTGTATAGATATGTATTCTCGTGGATACATATATTCTCGTAGTAATTTATATGTAGAATGCACTGCTTCCTTTTATTTGTTATTGAGTGTATGTACCTCGCGTGACCATATAATGTTGTACTACTGAGAACTACATATGCATTTGACGTTGTAGCAGCGGCTACATGTATGTTGACTGTGGGCTTACACTTGCCTTTGGCTGCTGGTCCAAGAGTTGTTTGTACAATAAGACTGCGTCAATGAAAAATAAATTACCTTAATTTAACATCAGTGTGCCTGTCGATCGAGCTGGATTCTTCTGTCAGTGACATTCTGAAAATTACAAATAGAGTCTACCTATTATCAGCGGTAACGCCTTTATAGTGACGTGACGGACCAACTAAACAGAAAAATAAAGAAAATATGTAGATCAACCAGCGAATTACGTTCTTTATGTTCTTTGTCATATTTTATAACGTAAAACCAACATATTCTTCTTATTATTATTATTATTATTATTATTATTATTATTATTATTATTATTATCATACTGGGCAGATGTTACTTTTTCCGGCGCTGGTTTTAGGGTTACACTCTGGTGAAAACTTTTCATGGATATCGCAGTTTTCTTTTTCCATAGAGAACTTCGTATGAATCCGTTTCAGACATTACTGTGTGTGTCTTTTTTTAAAGGGATGTCTTACGCTTTGTAATGATAGTGTTGTCTCTTTCACAATATCTGTATATGCTAGGTCTATGGCTGTTTTGATATTGCTGTGTCATGACATTTTAGTACATCTTTACGCGAATAATTAGCCCCTTAGATTATGCAAAACTCGGTCGTTGTAGGAATAAATAAATAAATAAATAAATAAATAAATAAATAAATAAATAAATAAACTTAAGTGTTCAGTCAAATTTCGCGTCTTAGTTGAGGCATCGCAATTTTATTTTACAAGCCTCGCGCTCTATTATCTGAGCAAAATCATTCAAATTAACAATGAATGACTGTTGATACAGTCTTCCTATAAAGAGAGGCACAGTGAAAGTTCTCGCCTTCTGCGGGTGGATATTGCACTGTATTCCTTGGTCGCCACTGAATTCAATTTCATCAGCGTGAGCAAGCTCTAGTGAGATAAAGAGCATCCAAGAAAGAAAGATCAAGAGCTTTTTGAAGTTCTCGCACGATCTCACCATTACATCTTGAGATCTGGACAACAGCCTACTCGGCAGCGGTTTGTCTACAACCAAATATTGGGTTTTTGTAACGAAAGACTGATTCACCTACAAGCAGTGAGTTCTGCAACGAAGTCGTTCTTCGTTTGAGCTTAGCGACGACTCCATAAAAAGTAGGGGCGGTACACATACTGGGCTTACTTCACCGAACAAGAGTGGCCAATAGGAAATCTGTAGTGCTCAGAATAATGTCTCTTACAAGAAGCCGGATCAGCTAGCCGGCGCACAGACTTCCGACTTCTTCAAAGACCGGATGCCATAGAGATAGATAGATAGATAGATCATAGAGAGAGAGAGAAAGAGAGAGATAGATAGATAGATAGATAGAGAGAGAGAGAGAGAGAGAGAGAGAGAGAGAGAGAGAAAGAAAGAACGCTCCTTCAGTTTCAGAAGACGTTCAGGGTTGGTTACTTTACTGACATGCGCATTAATGCAGACGCGTGTGCTGTTTTGAATGAGTCGTCAGGCGCATTGTGGTCACCATTCGTCAACGTAGGCTTCTCCACTATAAGAGCTCTTGTGAGGGGAAGCACGCTTCGCAGACACTCTTCGTTCTGGATAGAACACCCAACTTACTGACGATAAATCAGCTGCATCCGTTGTTCTTCCCGCCTTATCCGAAGATGGATATCTGCCGAACGTGTATAATCTATTTCATCACTGCATAGCATGCAAAGAATGACTAAATTCGTCGCTTTGTTTCCTTCGAGAGCGACGTGCACTGCAGCCGCAATCGTCCCGAAATAAAAACCAGAAGTTATACCCACGACGATGTTGGTGCACTATAGTTTCTTAGTTTTGTGGCTTATGCATTATCCTTTTAATTGTTTTCGTTTCACGTCTCGAAAGTACAATGTTATTATGAGGATCGCCATAGACGAGGGCTTCGGAAATTTCGATCATCTGGTGTTTTTTAACATGCGCCTATAAGCCTATAGTACATTGTGACGTACCGAGCTGCAGTAAGAATTTTACAGCAGAGCTGTTATGGTTGAGGTTTGCCGTGTGTCGTACGTAGAAAATAGTCACTATTGTGAACTGGCTTGTGGTCGATGACTACCCAGGCATTCTGTTCAGGTTCTTAACAAGATAATTTATTTATTTATTTATTTATTTATTTATTTATTTATTTATTTATTTATTTATTTATTTATTTATTTATTTATTTATTTATTTATTTATCACAGTACCCACAACGCATAAGAGCATTACAATGGAAGGTAGGGAGAAGAACACAATATTTCAACAGGGAATACAGATTCCTACACTTCAACATTACAATCAAAACGCAATTCACTGTTCACTTACGTAGTGGTACACGAGAGTGCACAGTATAGACTAGGTTCGTAACACTGTTTCACACTTACATGACTGCGCGATTACACTACTGCAGGCCCTGCAGTGCAAGGTGAAATGTGTCCAGCTGCTCTGCTGGGATTCTGTACTGCGCGACTTCGTGCAGGCTGCGCTGATTTTTTGTTTCTTGTCAACTCACCTTTAGCTGTAATTAATTTTTATCTGTTATCCATGTTAATTACCCATGTGAAGACCAGAGACTGTACTGAATGCCCTGAGCCACGAAGTTTAGGAAAATATTTTCAGGTGTTCGATCCAACGAGCAAAAGCCCCTATGGCCTGTTTTCGCCATCAAATTCGCCACCTTGTTAGCTCTGATTATCCCAAAAAGTGTACCTGCATCCACTCTCACGCTTGCTCAGAGCTCAATAAAAGCAAAATTTACAATACGATAATATTTAAATTGCTACAATTGGTTACAACCTAATAATAAATACGGTCTCTGCCAAGAAAATCTCGGCGCGTTCTTCAATCACCTACGGAAGAGAGTCGTGCCCAGTGGTTTCATTGCAACAACCGTAGGTACTTTTTTTCAATGTTAATGTGAATACCACGCATATCGTAACACAAATGTTTTTCGATAGTTTCTAAGATAGGACGTTTGGCTAAGCAGTTGTGACAGAATCTTGAAACGAAATTTGCGGGGTCTTCCATCTTTCCAACTTCAAACCAGTCACACCATAACGGGTACACCAACTACCTAACGACTACACCAACAACACCCGAAAAGTGCTTCGCGTAACGGAAATGGGCAAGTGTGACCGGATAAAGCGTATATGCAAATTACCTCAGAGTGGGACAGTGATGACCGAGTGGAGCTAAATATGGCAATATTTAGGTTCATCATCATCATCATAATCATCATCATCATAATCATCATCATCATCATAATCATCATCATCATCAGCCTGACTACGTCCAATGCAGGACAAAGGCCTCTCCCATGTTCCGCCAGTTAACCGGGTCCTGTGCTTGCTGCTGCCAATTTATACCCGCAAACTTGTTAATCTCATCTGCTCACCTAACCTTCTGTCTCCCCTTAACCCTCTCGTCTTCTTTTGGAATCCAGTTAGTTACCCTTAACGACCAGCGGTTATCCCGTCTACGTGCTACATGCCCGGCCCATGTCCATTTCCTATTTTTTATTTCAGCTATGATATCCTTAACCCCCGTTTGTCCCCTAATCCACTCTGCTCTCTTCTTGTCTCTTAAGGTTACACCTACCATTTTTCTTTCCATTGCTCGCTGCGTCGTCCTCAATTTAAGCTGAACCCTCTTTGTAAGTCTCCAGGTTTCTGCTCCGTAGCTAAGTACCGGCAAGATACAGTTGTGTGTATGCAAGATGGTGTGTGTGTATTTAGGTTATAACTGGCCATTCAATAGCATTTCCCGGGATCGATTCCCTGGCTGCACGACAGTGCTTAGCTCAGGCCTTGCCGCGTACTCGCTGCGAGAGGGTTGCCATGCATATGTTACGCGACCGGCGCGCCCACGTGAACCGAACGTTCCCCGTCACGAGTTTCCGGTACGCCCTTCATCAAAACAGCAGAGCGTCCTTTTTCCAATCGCGCGTTGGGCTTCCGCTGTTGTCTCAGCTTGCACTAACGCTGGCTGCCGTCGACGCCACTAACGCAAAAAAAAAAAAAAAACAATACTGGCATGCCACCGACGCCCACTACGTCCACCTATGCAGCTAGCGCTTGCTGTCAAAGGACATCTCGTATAGCTTCTGCTTAGTTAGTAAAGTTACTGCAGTTAAGTAGTTAACTACTCTACAACATTGATATGTGGGGTTTAACGTCCCAAAACCACTATATGATTATGAGAGACGCCGTAGTGGAGGGCTGCGGAAATTTCGACCACCTTGGGTTCTTTAACGTGCACCCAAATCTGAGCACACGGGCCTACAACATTTCCGCCTCCATCGGAAATGCAGCCACCGCAGCTGGGATTCGATCCCGTGACTTGCGGGTCAGCAGCCGAGTAACTTAGCCACTAGACCACCATGGCGGGGCAGACTCTACAACATGCCCCGCCGCGGTGGTCTTGTGGCCAAGGTACTCGGCTGCTGACCCGCAGGTCGCGGGTTCGAATCCCGGCTGCGGCGGCTGCATTTCCGATGGAGGCGGAAATGTTGTAGGCCCGTGTGCTCAGATTTGGGTGCACGTTAAAGAACCCCAGGTGATCAAAATTTCCGGAGCCCTCCACTACGGCGTCTCTCATAATCATATGGTGGTTTTGGGACGTTAAACCCTACAAATCAATCAATCAGACTCTACAACATAGGGCCGCGGAAGAACGGGATGCACATGGAGACCTTTCATGCACCAATGTTGCGTCAAAGCAGTGCATAAATGCCGTCGTCGATCGACACGCCAAAGAGCTGAACCTTTTAACGTCAATTCCCATTGTTCTAAAAGAAAGGTTCAGTGAACGCTATAGTACAGTATGTGCCATTGTCACAAACGACTCCAATTTTCGGAGCATCCGCGGGCCCCACCTACCAAGGAAGGGCGCTTTTGTGTTGGGGGACGACATCCGGCGACTATAACGACCCAACGTGGCGCCGGCTCGTCTTCCCTGCACCGGTACCGGAAGGGGCACCGGCGATCTAAACAAGGAATATTACTCCCAGATGAGACGGGAGCACGTGTACGCCCCTGAGGCGGTTTGAACTGCATCGGAAGAGCAGTTGACGTACAACCAGCCACAAGTGCGGTCGTCGGTGTCGCGAGTCTCGCGTAGGCGGCGAGCACGGAGTGACCCGCGCAACGTATTGAGACGGCTGCAATTCCGGGCACCCTCGTCGTCTACCAAGCCGGCGAGACATTCAGCGGCACCCGTCAACTCCCCTACGTGCACCAAGGGCTGGTTTGGTCCGTATGGAACTTTTTATTGTGACTTTTTTTGTTAAACCGTAAACTTGTTTTAACCAGCTTTTTTTTTTTTAAATATTTGTAGTGTGCGCTGCGTCGCACGTTTAAATTCTAAAGCGCCACCATGATCATTCTGTAATTAATTTCTAGTGTCTCTCTCCTTTGATTTCCATCTTGTTGTTATTTTAATAATGTTCCGCATATTTGTCTTTAGTCTGTATCTTTTGTAGTGTTTTTTTAGCATATTTTGTTATATAGCTGTTCTTTCCTTTGCGTATCAGTGTTACTCCTCTCTGTTATTTTTCTTAACTCCTGCCTTTGCCAGTGTTCCAATTAAATGCTTGTTTATGTGTAATCGAACTCCGTGTCTGCTTATGAGTGCGTCGGTCAGGCCCACACATCACCACACGTGCAACCCCGCACGGGTCGACCAACCCGCAAATAAATTCGAAATGTGCCACTTCGAGGCCTTTCAGGCGTCGCAGGCCGAAGCGTAAAGTGGAAGCCTGCGAGTCTGCCGCACGTCGATGTTGGATCGGCGGGGCCTCACCCGAAGTGTGTGACAGCCATTAACTCGGCTGCGTCGTGATGTGCTTCTGTGACAAATATGTATAAATAAATGAAGAAACACCCTCTGAATTGATCTTACATTCGCTGCCTGCGAAATTCGCCATGAAAAGCGATGCGCGAGTATCCCTTCAAAGAATGTCACGCGTCGTTAAACGTTCGCACCCAATCAGTAGCACACGTTCTATACAGGAAGAGAAATATTTCCGAGTGAGTGTGATCCCAATCAGTTGTATTCTTAATGAATTGTACTCTGGCTAAACTGTTGGTTGCTGCTATATTCGCTCTTGTATAACAATGCAATAAACATAATACACGTGTTATACTACGCTTCTGCTACAATTCCTTAAGTGCTTCGCCCACCACATGGTCCCTCTTAGGAAAATTCGGGACGTCTTCTTCGTTTGCGCATGCACAGTGCGAACTGCCGCGTATATATTATTTCGTTAGCGAGAGAACCGTTGTTCTATGAGATGGCGCTGCTTGCCCACGCATCTCCAACTAGACTGGTTGGTATAGCAGTAGTAAGCAAGGGCCGTCGCTGCCCGGCGCGTTCGGAGGGGCACCTCTTCGGGGCTCCTCCTCTTCGCGGAGAGTCGAGCAAGGAAAAAAAAAAGACCTTGACGTCGCGCTCGGTTGCAGCGACGACCCACTTAGGCGTCGTCGCACGCTCGCGCGGCGCCATCTGGTGGCCGCGTCCTTCTCCTCGTCGGAGTAAACGCTCCAAGTCGCCGCTCCACAAAGTGCATGCAGTGTGTGCACAGAAAGGGTGTATGTACGCAGCACGCGTAGTAGCCTCGTTCTCCGTGAGCACCCACGCGCGCGCACACACAAGTCGGACTCACTCGAGCATCGTCTCGACACGTACTCGGGTGAAAAGACTCCCACGCGATCCTGTCGACCGCTGGAACGATTGCCGTTGCAGCGTGGGCTGACGAAAAGTGGCGCGCCTGCTTGCACGGCGAGGACACGCGGAGATCCCCATCTGTTGAGCGTGTTTCAGTTATTTTTTTTTTTTCCCTTTTGGCTTTCAGCCGTGTAACGGCTGGAACAGAGACAGGAAAGCAACGCGTATAGGCTATCGTTGAACGAGACGAAGGGACTCGGATACCGTTAATGTGGCCACCGACTGCCGTTGCTCAGATATACATATACAACTCGGCCCCGCAGTGTTTTTTTCCAGAGTACGCCCGCAATGGAAGGCCGTTTTCGAAGCCGGGGAGGCAGTCTATCTATCGCATACAGTGCCTGGTCTTGTTTCACGTCACTAAGTACTCTGGACAAGCGGTGCACAAAACGATTTAGTTCATTGAAAGGCCGCGGTTACAGGCGAGTCCTTCCAATTCTCCGACGTTACAGCCTTAGGAGAAAAAAAAAGAACACTGCATATTAACCATATAGGCTGCGTGACACCCGGTTAGTGTCTTGCTCCAAGCCCTGCGTTGAGTGTGTGTGTGTGTGTGTGTGTGTGTGTGTGTGTGTGTGTGTGTGTGTGTGTGTGTGTGTGTGTGTGTGTGTGTGTGTGTGTGTTTCGTAGTCGTCGTGGCACGTGAGTCAGCTTCAAAACGGGGCCGTTGGGACGCACGACACATTACATAGAAAGAAACTTTGTGGGAGCTGTCAGTCGCTATAGCTTGAATTCATATTTGAGTGGGAGGGGATCAGGAATTCGTTTCTTCGTGCGCTAAACAACTAAACTGCGCCTGCGTTGGTTTGAGAGTTTCTAACGCCAGTTTCGCTTCTGTGTGAAACAGTGTTTTTAAAGAAAGTTGAAAAACAAAAAAAAAAAACGAGGACAGCAACTGTGAAAACACCGTTCGGGTGTTGAATAAACAGTCACCAGTCACTCGGCGAGTTATGTACGTATCGGCCGGCGTTTCAGTCAGGCCAGCTCCTCTATTTTTCTAACACGACCGATGGATGGTGCGCGTTTTTATTTGGCGGCGTGGGCTCTAGGACGATACCCTTCGCGACACCCTGCGTACTGAGCTGAGTGGAGTCTCACGATGGCGCTGGCATCATGGGCCAGGCACGCGTAGCCGGATGCGGAGGCGAAACCGTCATGGCAGACCGAAGCGGGCCGTCACGGCGAATAAGGGCGGCGCCCACTTATTGAGTATATGGTGCAAGCCTGCGACTCTTATCCCTTCCTGCTATGCTGATAACCATGGGTGTGCACGTAAGTGAAGAGGGGGGGGGGGGGGGTCCTCCTGCCTTTTATCTAAAAGGGGGCGCCAATTCTGCGTCATCATCATCCCAATTTGCTAACCCCATTTTTTGCGAGAACCGATGCCTTCATGTATTCTTTTTTTCCGCGAACAGTGTCGGACTGGAACAAGTTATGCGAACCTCATTCATTGTAACGTATGTGTAACGTATTGTAAAGTATGAGGTATGCAATGTATTGTCGTTGTTTGGCGTAAGTTACTGCTTGTGTTGTGGAACATAGTGTAATGTAGTGTTGTGGAACCGGGTGTGTTGTTGCTTTGCATATTGAAGTTTATTGTAGTGTATAGAGCGAAGCGTGATGTTGTTACATAACGAAGTGTATTGTAGCGTGTAAAACAAAGTGTGTTTTTCGTATGATGTACGTCATTACGCCTGTGGTATGCGTGACGTGCCCTTCCTGCTTGGACCACTTAGTGTCCGCAGTATGTATTAAATAAATAAATAAAATCCTTTTACTCACTCGGGCCTGTCAGGTCATTGTTTATTGTGCAGGGTTATAGTAGCGCATGTTTCTTGACAACAACGTTGTTGTCCAATGCTGCATATACTCAGAGCTCTTCACTTGCCACATTTACCAATGGAAAGCTGGGGACCGATGGCAGGCCGTTGTGAAAAAACACGTGATCACTTCATTTCATTCTTGCATTCATTGGGGGCTGACTGTACTCAGACTCGACCAGCAAAGCGGGGGAGGGAGGAGGGGTGACCTGCGGTTGGCATCCGCTAATTTAGAACCCGGCGCACGCTTATGCTGATAACCGTCAAAGGCAACCTTCCTTTAGGGACACTGGCTTACTCAACGAGATAGTATGAATTCTGTCACAAACCCTTAAGAATAAAGGTCTTATCTTAGTGCTAGCTGGTTCGTGAGTAAGTTACTGCACAAGTCACGCGAAGAATATAAGAAAGAGAGGCGGGCGATGAAGACAGGGATACGCTTTGTCCTGCCTCTGGCCTCATTCGTCTATAAAGAGTAATGAGTTACTACGTCATTACTTTAATTGACGTGCTTTCTGTCTGTTGAATAATTGTGATGTGCACTCTACGTATAAGGATTTGAGTTCGCGAAAGGCAACTGACCGATGGTAAACGGCAGGGTTTACAGTCACTTATAAAGCTGCTAAAAAATAATAATAACGAAAGGAAAAGAAACCCACCAGCACTCGGCCAGAGTTGATTTCAATTTACTTCAACTAAGGCTGGTCCCGAAATGCCTAGTTTACATTGGTGTACGAAAAATGGAAATGCCGCACAACAGGAAAAAGGGCTGTTAGCGTATGCGTACAGTCATATTAACAGAACAGGTGCGGCGACGGTATACATTACGGGAAGTTGAAAGCCACCGCTACCAATACACGCGTTCTACAGATCTGCACCATCGTATGCGCGAACATGCTGTTACTATGTGGCACGATATTTCCTCTCGGCGAGCTCTCTCCTCGCAAATGGCCCCCGTCGACGACTAATGGCGGCGAACAGAAAGGGAAGCCGCCGGGGTGACCTTGACCACCAGCGTATAGCGTGTTTGTTCGCAGGCATTGAGCTGAAGGCACTCCAAACGTGCCACAAGTGACTGCCACTCAAGGCGCCCGTTCGCACGAATTTATAACGGCCTTCTCGTAGAATCAAGACCGCTTCCCCCCCTGCACCAGTTTTCCGTTCTCGTAGTTGCGGGAGCCTCAAGTGTCGATTAGCTCAGCTGTAATCGGTCTTTTATTCGCAGAAGAACTTGCGCTTGGCCGGGTTGGTGCTTACTTCTAACGATAACTGTTGGATGGTTTTATGTCCCAAAACCACCACATGGTTATTAGAAATGCAACATGTGGAGCAGGGGCGGCGCCAGGGGGGGGGCAAGGGTGGGCTGGAGCCTTCCCAAAATTCTCGCCTGCCCCCCCTATGCCCACCCAAGTGCCCGGAAGCATATATTGAAAACCTAGTAGGAGCAGAGCTAGCTTGCCCCCCCGGAGGAACTCACTTTTCGTGGTTGCCCCCCCAGTAAAAACATCCTGGCGCCGCCCCTGATGTGGAGGGTTTCGAAAATTTTGACCGCAGGGGATTCCTTAGCGAGCACCGAAATCCAAGCACGCGGGCGGGCTTATAGCATTTCGCCTCCGACGATTTCGCCATTCCCGGTTGCGCCATTCCCGGCGCAACCGGGAATGACGCAGTCAAGTGCTATAACCTCTAGGCCGCCGTGGCGGATATGTTCGTACTGCCTGACATACTGACCGTCAAGAAATGACAAAGCTAGTCTGCGTCGTCACCAGAGCCGTGATGATGACAAAGTGTCGTCGCTTTGTGCGTGTGTGTGTTTTTCTTCTTCTTTTTTGTATCTTAGTCATTTTTTAAAAATTTTATCGGCGAATATGTCTAGCAACAGCTTTTTGGTCCGCCTTTCTATCATTTTTTTTTTCTGCATTCAAGACTCGACTTTGGTTGAGTGGAGGTCGTCCTATACTTTTTTCATTTTGTTTCACGGAGAAGCCCGGAGGTGGCAAAATTTGACTATCTCTGAGTGCGCAAAAAGTTCAATGAAGAAGCATGCTATAGCAGACGCTTCCCGGACAGTTTCCACGCTTGCGCACGTTTTTCTTCAGGTTTTGTCAGTAAATGTGGCTAGGGATGATACCAGCCGCCGAGCGAATCGCTATCTCATAAAATCCTTTATAGGTATCCTCTAAGCTAACGTCTCGAAACGCTAGGTTTGATACACGCATCTCCCAAATGTAATGGTAGATAAATCGAAAGCTACAACCCAAGACACTTCAATAGATCCCAGCTCGTGATAAACGCCTGGACAACGCGGCCAATCGTTTCATTGTGGTTATAAGAAGGAAAAGAATAGAAAAATGAGCCCCGTAACTGTCTGCATCTGGTGCGACACCTCAACAGTAGCTCACAAGGGATAAGGAGGGATTCAGAGGATAGGATTAAAGGTATAGATTCAGCCTCGCTTGTTAACCCCCATGTACGGACTTCTTGTGCGATTTGTGTGTGTGTGTGTGTGTGTGTGTGTGTGTGTGTGTGTGTGTGTGTGCGCGTGCGTGCGTGCGTGCGTTGTCGATGTTTTTCTCATTGACGGCAGTCTTCTGCAGATTGCTAGGTATAGCTGTAAATATAGTGGACACTAACTGGATGTGGCACAAACCGATCTCGCTACTTGCTCGTGTAATTAGTTAATCAAAGCGGCAATTTATTCGTCCGCGCTCCATCTAAACGGCTCGTTAGTGGACACGTAAATGTTAACAAACGCCGCGAACAGTGATTAACCCGTTGTATGTGCAATGAGATACATAATGGTGGGATGTGGTTTAATCCTATCATCTGTGGATTTGTCAACGTGCTCCGAAGCATCATCATCAAATGAACTGCCTTCTTCTTTCTCCTCTTCTCCTACCGTCTTCGTGTTAATATTGTTATCCCCCTCCCCCTCCATTCTGGTTTAGGACCCGCATCTGTTAGACGCATTTTTCTCGTGAAACTAGTAGCGTTGTACGAAAACAGTAAGGGAGTCGAGGAAAAACAAAAAAATATTTAGTGTTTGGGGTATAATTAAGAATAGCTAACACATTTTCATTACACTTTACTTTTTTCCGCTGCCCCTTTCTACCAAAAGCAACGCATGTACCATGTGTACGCTACATAACGCGCGCGCACACACACACACACACATACATATATATATATATATATATAGGCAGGCATGGTGGTTGAGTGGCCGTAGCGTTGCATATAGTCCAGTAGATCCTCCGTGAGCGGTCACAACGTGGTTTATTTCGACGTTTCGGCCTAGAGTCTGGCCTTCATCAGGATTAAAGGTCCTGATGAAGGCCAGACTCTAGGCCGAAACGTCGAAATAAACCACGTTGTGACCGCTCACGGAGGATCTACTGGACTATATATATATATATATATATATATATATATATATATATATATATATATATATATATATATATATATATATATATATATATATATATATATATATATATATATATATATATAATTTAACTGACAATAATGCCAAGGAAAGTATAGGGGAAGTTATTAGACTGAATTCTAATGTAAATGTGAAGAAGTAAAAGTCTTTTCACCCACTTTTCTTTCTTATATATATATATATATTTATGTATATATTGCTCACACACAATTAATTAAGCAGCGCTCCCGCGATCCGGATTAGCCAAGCGCAAGAAATTAGGGCACTCAAAACCGGATCATACTCAATAGAGCTCTCGCCCTATATCACCCGTCTCGATCGCTCTGGAGAGGGGAGGTGAGAGAGAGCCACACGATCACGTTGCACAAGCCCAAAACTTTTCCGTTCAAGGCCAGGAAAAGAAACGAGAGGAGAAAGAGCCAGGGGGCATGGGAATCAATGTGTGCGTGAGATGACGCCTTCGTCTGTGTGGAGCTGCGAAGGTGGCTTCACGAGGCGATTAATATGAGCTGCGCGTCGCATTTTTCGAGACATTGCAAAGGCTGAGCCGATATCTGTCTCCATTCACAGAACTGCATTGATGCCGCAATCCAAGCCTTAATAAAGTCATGCATATGTATTTGCCACATTTAGAGCGGCGGTGGTGTTAATTGCTGCAGGTACTCGCAGCGTTAACTCCCGTCGTAACACTTGTATATTTATAATTATCAGGGTGTAGTAGTAGTAGTAGTAGTAGTAGTAGTAGTAGTAGTAGTAGTAGTAGTAGTAGTAGTAGTAGTAGTAGTAGGTATACTCGTACAGTTACCCCGCTCATTGGCTGTGCGTCGAAAAATTCATTGCATTCGAACATTTTACCTTACCATGACAGACCGACAGACCACATCCAAGCAGCTTCAACGCCTTTTGACGAACAACATAGTATGTCAGAATGACAAAAAAAAAAAAACTTCGTTCCCTCTTATTCTCTATTTAATGTTTTTTTTTTATTTACTCAATGTAGTATAATCGACGAGCTCTTTCTCAAGTCCTCTCCAAAGTCCTTACCATTTTACCATTTGTTTACACCGCATCGGATTGAACGTTGCATATACGAATTACTTCAGGAAGAAAATTGGACTGTCAGACTCAGAATTTTGTGCACAATGTAACGTCGTTGAAGACATACACCATGCACCATGTCCCCTGTGCGTGCACGATATATACATCAGAGAGACAGTCTCTGAAGATGGCCTTAAAAATGCAACAGGACACAAACTTGGATTTGAAAAATATTCTAGGCATATGGCAGAACAGCTCCAGTGCGTTAGACTCCACAAAAGCGCTACTGACATTCTTACGGGCCACAGGCTCGAACGAAACTTTGTAAATAGTGTAGTACGTGTGAGTGACTGTATGTGTTATGTGACTGTTATGCGTGTACGTAACTGTATGTGTTGTGTGTTTATCATTGTATGTATCATTGTCATCACCCGGCACCTGGAGTAGCCTGTCAGGTGAAAAACCAGGCAAACCTCACCAGCTCCCCATTGAAATAGCTCTCTCTCTCTCTCTCTCTCTCTCTCTCTCTCTCTCTCTCTCTCTCTCTCTATCTATCTATCTATCTATCTATCTATCTATCTATCTATCTATCTATCTATCTATCTCTTTCTCTCATACGTCGTTTTCCACGTTAGAAGAACGCGGGCAGTCAGACACACGTTAGCGGAAATATTTGTGGAGCAACAATTCTCCCTCTTTCTACGATTCGATTTTCGCGAGAGTGCGACGACGTGAGCATTGGCACACTATAAAGGAAATGATGACTGTGTACGTGCACAAAAGCAAGCCCATTTTGCCTCCTGCGACCTGCGCCCAATGTGCGTGTCATCTTTTCTATCTGTGTTTTTTTTTCTTAACGGCGGTGCGCGAAAGAAACGAAGCAAAAAAAAAAGCAAGAAAACTAAACGCAGCGCAATGTGTTTTTCTCGTGCGCATTGTGTTTCGCTCGTGGAAGTGCGTCTTTTCCAGGACCTTACAGGAATGTTGCAATGATGAGACTCTGCTTGCTCTACTAACGAAGTTGATTGACAGGCGGAGTCTCTCGTTCTCACGTGTACGGTGCGTCTTCACTGCAGGACGCTCAGAGAGAGCTCGCACTCACAAGTGGGACAACATGAGCTGCCAGGAAAGCCCTTGCATTTAAAGGCGTGTCATCTTGTTCGTTTCTGAATGCCTACAAGAATGCTGTCGAATTGTCGCTGTTGTTTGTAAAGGCCGGCCTGCTATCTGAGCCGTCTAAACATATTAACAGAGGACAACACCTATCTCCTATATCAATCGGGCGTTAATATTTCGAGCGCAACGCCACAACGATGTCTCCGTACCGTGGAATAATGATGTGGGGTCTAACGTTCCGAAACCACCATATGATTACGAGAGACGCCGTAGTGGAGGACTCCGGAAATTTCGACCACCTGGGGTCCTTTAACGGGCACCCAAATCTGAGCACACGGGCCTACAGCATTTTTGCCTCCATCGAAAATGCAGCCGCCGCAGCCGTGATTCGATCCCGCGACCTGCGGATCGGCAGCCGAGTACCTTAGCCACTAGGCCACCGCGGTGGGGCATACCGTGGAATATAATCTCTTCATTGTAACTTCTTTGTAAGCTCACCGCGTTAGGATTTGGCTGCTGAGCCGTGAAACTTTACCTAACCCTTCCGGGGGCCAGGTATAACCGGGTCGTGGCTCTTCTGTGGAATCTGGCAAAAACTAAAACCTATGAATAGCACATAAACTTTACGGTTACGTCCGGGCGGGGCACAATGCCGCCCGTGTTCGGTGGGGTGTGCAGCGCGATTGCTGCGCCTTTCTTTTCGCTCACGCGCGTCTGTTCATCCGTGAAGGCCGCCCTGGCTGGCGTCCAGCACCCAGAGCACTACGACAGGTGTACAGGTGCGCGCCGTCTACACTATACTACCGAAGCTACGTGCGGCATCTCGCGCTCGCATCACCACGCTCCCTTTCAGCGCCTATATAGTCCCTAAGGCGTGCACCTTTCGACAGAAGTCGTGCCTGGAGGTCGTCGTCATGGTCTGAAGGCTCATCTCAGCGACGGTTATTTCCGTTGGTCAACCGGTCCAGCTGATCTTTGCAGTATCAATCAGTACAATCTCCGCAGGAGCAGAAACGCGTTTGACAGATCTATGTTGATTAGAGACTTGTATCGGTAACGAACCATTCGCACCAGCCCATTCGTAATCAGTTGAAGTAGCATGCCGACTACTTGCACTGGCTGGTATCTCCAGCTTTCATTAAACATATGCATGTCCCTTAAATCAGTCGCAAGTCTTCAATCCCACTAACGACTCCACGAAAGTAACGACACAATTGCCACTTACAACGCGCATTCGGCCGCGACTAGGAGGAAAGGTCTGAACGCAGACAGTTAATGCCGTATCGCACAACAGTGTACTCACATCTTCCGGACAAATGGTGTCTTCTGTCGTCCTGCCCGCTGGTGCGTGGATGCTGTTGCGATGCGGTACGTGGTTGCCAGTGCCGTTTGTGGCGGCGACACCGACTGCGTTGTTGTTCCTAGACGTACCCGCTTCCTGGTCCGCCATCCTGGTCCGTGCCAGTCAATGTTACGCGTTTACGCAACCCGGGGGACCGTCAAGACGACGTCGTCGTCTGCGTCGTCTCGGGGATCATTTACACAGAAGGACGCGGCTGTTGTCCCAAGAGTCCGCAGCGATCCGCAGTCACACACGCAACGGTATATTCGCGAAAAACGATGAAGGTACTCGCGAAGATCTCGACGGCAACTCTGTCTGCACACCCCAACCTGTTGCGTTCGCTTGTAGGGGACACGCTGCAGCTTCTGTGAGAGGCGCGACGCTCGGTGGGCGCGGCGCGTACAGGCGTTGTTGCCGTCCAAGTGGTTGCTACGCTCGCTCTCCGGCGGACGGCTTGGGCGGCCTCGTGCGCCGGTCTCCTGCTGCAGCGCTACTGAGTGGGCGCCCATGTCGAGTTCCTCTTCCGTTGCCCTCCTCGCCTGGTAGCTCTCGCCTCGCCGCCTTGCGTCAACGCTGCGGCCCAACGCGCGCTGCTATTTTATCGCCGATGCCGTCGAAGACGCGGGACAACCGCGTCGTCGGCGCTGACGCATAGATTCTCCGTCACTTTTTCGTTACCGCTGCGGCTTCCGATCTCGACATTCGTTGTTGTTTTTTCGGAACGTCGCCCCCTTTTCCTTGGAAAGTGATATACGCGCACTTATTACTACACCTTCATGTCGTGGCAATAATGAACCAACGTTCTCACATGTGCTACATGTACCACGGTGGGGGAAAGAAGATATGGCACATCAGTGGCACAATGATGCTCTTGCATAGGGATTAAATCTCCTATACTCATTGGTCCACCGTTAGAGAGGGTACATAAGTACAGAAAAAATGCGAAATATTGCGCACTTCTGATGATGGGGCAAAAGGCAGGTCAAAGCAATTCTGTATTCTCAGAGGTACCAAAGGTACCGCCAGCACCTCAATGGTGCTTCTCGAGTCGAGGCCGACAACAAACCTTCAGCGCTGTGGAAAACGTACGCACGTCTGGAATACTTCTGTTCCATTGAATCGGGTGTGCACGTGTGGTGTTGTGGTCAAATGGTTTTTGTACAGTATAAAAAAGTAGTTATCGAGTAGCATCAATCTTCTGTATACTATCGGCCCAAAGTGCCGTATTTTACATCGTGGCTTCACGGCTGGTAGCCTTTTCGTCAAACTCCCATCAACAGCGGCTCACAAGCTTTCGGATTGCGTATGGTCGACTCACGAGACGAGACACTTTTTCCCGAGCTGACGGTTCCAGGGGCGTCGATGGTGGGGAGGGGGGGGGGTTGCAAATGGGGCACTTGCCTACCTCAGAACCGGCCCCTGAACACCTGCACTGCGCCCCTGAAACCCCCCTCCTGCCGCGATGCAATAGTTTTGCCTCCTTCAAGACAAAATCCTGCCGACACTCATGCGTGCATTCTCCTATCGCTAACGCAGTAAACATAGAATGGAAAGAGACGTAACAGACGTGGGAAGCAGCAGACATGATGTGACTGGTGCGGGGACGAAAATGCAGCGAAGACTTTCACTTTCTTTCAAACAAATGCAACATGTGCTGCTGTAATATCCCGCCACGGCACCCTTAATATTGTTACCAGCGCCTCACTTGGTCATAAATCGTCCATAAAACGACCCCCATTAAAACATGCCACGGTTCAACGGGATTATTCCCGCGGAAATCTGATTTAAACTACTTGTTCGTTCAACTACACAAGTCTACCTTATTTCTTGCATTAATTTGATTATTAAAAAAAGGGGGGTGTTCTTTTTATAGTCATCTGCTGCAAGTACATGTACCCAGGATATACTAGAGCAAGATAAACTAGAAAAGAAAAACACTAGCAGACTTTACATGATACAAGTAAATAAAAAAAACACAATCTGCATGTTGCAGGGATACAGGCTCGCTTCTTCGCATTTCCAGCGGACCTCTAAGAGACAAGGCCCATTTGTTGTTGCTTATATGAGCCGCGAAACAGAATCGCGCGCCGCTATGGCTGTATATACTACATATAGGTACGACTGTGACTTGTTCTAGGAAAGCTCGTTGCTTCTATATCTCGGCCTCCGCTCATAACACTCATAACTCTTTCCGTTATCTTGTCGTAGCTGTCACTTTTGCAACGCCCAGAGATACGCGCTTGCTGCGGTCGAACTTGGTAAGGGAAAAAACACGAACCTACAAGTAACTAACCGGGAAGCATTCATTCAGAACGCGCTGATAACTAACCTGCAGAACACGTGTGGCGTAGCTTCAGGCACGTCTGAAGCCGGTCCACGTGTGCATGTGTTGTGTCTCGATTGCTGCATCGCATTGCACGCGCCTCGAGTTGCGTCTGCGCGGGCAAGGTCGCAATCGGGAGGCGTGGGAACGGCACGCGGGTCGCGTCTGCGGGGCAGCAAAACGTTAGACCGCGACAGAAACGTTATTTGTTATATTTCGCCCACGTGTGTGTGGGAAGCATAAGCAACTATGTAGAACGGAATTGCGTGCACAGTCGTGAACATCATCATTACCATGGTCGTCATCACAATCATTAATGCCATCATCATCAAGTTTCAATTCAAAGAAGCAATCCCGTTACGGATAGCATATGAAAAGAAGGACGGGAGCCACAAGAGAAGATCAACGAGAACAAGAACAAGAGGTCCGCATGCAGCGTGGGTGGGCGCCACAGACTCAAGGAACTGGTTATAGCGCGATCTCGCGCTATAACTATCGTCATGTCATACCAACAAGTCCAAGCTGCCACACTTCAAGGAACTGGACTTGACTTGTTAGCCAGTCGTTACTGATATAACTGTTCATTAGAATTCTGAGCAGCACGTGCATGGGACGAGTTTTTCTCTTCCGTGCCAACGAATGGGTGCCTGCTTAAGATACGCTATTTTACTAAAGCCCCTCCGCGACGATGACCTCGATGCAAGCACCATTTTTCTGCGCACTCAACAACGCCGCTGCATGGACATGGTCACCACGTGGGTTCACACCTTCGTCGTGGCCGACCTCGTCCTGTCCGGTCAACTGTCACGGGTCCGTCGCGTCGTCACTTGCCCAGTGAATGGAAGGACTGTCCATCGTTCGGACGTTCGTACATCACTGACCACGCCTATAGGGCCCGTCGTATGAAACAGCTGTGCGGGTCGTGCCGTGCCTCGATGATCCTTCCGTGCAAGCGTATATGCGAATGCGGGGGCGACGTATGTATGGTACGTACGTATACCTGCTAGTTTTCGCCTTGCAGAGGGAAGCGCTCCGCGCCAACAGTGGCTATGTTGAACTGCGGCGTAAATGGAACGGACGTATGCGGATTTCGCACTTTAATTCTGCTGCGTGGTTCGAAAAAGCAGATTTTTCGCCCATGCGACTTGGGGCTCAATAGCGCGCGAGAATACAGTTTATAGTGATGTCCTGTTAATTTTTGAAACTTGCCCTTCAAAACAGCTGCATATATCAGCCAAGGTATCTTTTAGTGAAAGACATAAAATCTACACATAAAGCTTCCCGGATCGATTGATCGATCGATTGACTCATTGATTGATTGACCTTGGCGTACAAAACACGCAGAGAACGCAGGAATTTGTGTCCTCTTCTTCCTTTTTTTTTGTGTGTACGTAGTGATTTCCTGCCATGGTTTACTCGTATTTCGGTTGTATTGAGTCACAACTTAGAATTGGAGCACCCAATAAGGAATAACTCTTCTCGCCTCTCTTTATCGGGCACACAATGCTAAGGGCATGAACGTACGCTATGTACAGTGCTTGGTGCTCAATGTACGATTAGCTGGCCCCTACCATGGCTCTTCGAGCGTATTTCTTTTCCTTGATGGCGTTCGTGGTTGGGCAACGAACCCGCTACATCGTACACAAATGTAGAACGCCAGAGCTGTCAATGCTGCGCGTGGCGCATCAGCCGCATATGCGCAAAATTAATTTTGTAATCGTTTGTATAAGAGACAGACTAGAAATGCAAGAGCCCATACGATAAACAAGTATGGATTAGAGGAAGCTTAATAAAAGACGTTGTTAAGTTCGTTGGTTCATACTGCGCTTAAAAGCAGAGCACAAACGAGGCGGTCGACTTGGAGACTCTACATGTCATGGAACTGACGAAAAGCGGGGCAACGACTCTCTCGAGATGTTTTCATTCGTTGGATAACATGACGAAAATACGTTCGCCACGACGCCCGATGTAGTTGGTTCTGTCATCGTTTACCATCAGCAGTCAAGCGCGAAGTCTTTCATGTACGTGCGCTTAACATGGTGACATAAAAACGAACGTGTTCGCGCGTGCCATCTTTTTTTTTTGTTTTGTTTTCGCTCGATCCACCTGTGTGGTCTCACGAATCGTTAAATGGTCATGTTTCCTCACTAATACAACTCAAGGAGTGTGCACAGCTATAGGTAAATTATTATTACAAGCAGTGGTATTTAATCTCTGACGCAGTCATGGGGAAGGGGTATCATAGGTGGAGGTTCAACTGCTCCTCCCCTGGAAGAAGAACGGCTATTTGGGCTAGCTGGTTGGAATTCATGGTAATAAAGGCTGCAGCGCGAGCACGAAGGTGCTAGAAGAAACGTATTATCATGTGGGCTGCAAAAAATAAAATTCAGTTGGTAGTCAGCGCTCGTGTTGTCCTCTTTGCTTTCCTTGCCTTGCTTTTCGTTTCACGTTTCTTCTAGCACCTTCGTGCTCGCGCTGCAGCCCTTATTACCATGAATCCTCCCCTGGAGTTTTTTTTCGAGTTTTGCTTGTATGCATATATACTCAACCACGTGCACGAACACACACACAAAAATAGTTGGATCTCCCCCCCCCCCTTTTTTTTATATTGGAAAAAAATTTCTTGCCACGCCCTGGCTCTCAGTAATATCCCATGCCAATTTTTCTTTTGAGCCGATGAGCTCGTATTGTGTTAAGCTGTGCGGAAAATCAGGCAGGAAAGGACGACTATACGACACCTGTAACTGTTTCCTCTGGGTTGTCTACATGACTCGTAAATGACGCGTAAAATACTTGTTTTTTTTTTCTGTTTGCATCCGCCTCATGCAGTAATACTCGGTGCGCACGTGCGAAATGAGCTGCGTTTTAACAAATAATCTTACCTGGTAATCCGATAAACTTAGCTGTTTAATTAATTAAAAATGGGAGTAAAAGGGGCACATAGACTAGGTGAAATCCCGCCGGATATGTTTATCAGGCTAACCGTATCGTGAAGTGTCCGGTATGTCTAGCAGTGTTTTAGCGTGCATCGACTTAGTATACAGCGTTTCGCCTCCGTGGAAATTCACCTGCTGCAACCAGAGTTGAACCCCCGTCTTGAGGCTCAACAGCCGATCGAGCACCTTAATCACTGTACCACCACGGTGGCACACACTTAGACACAACAGGACAAAAATATTATTTAGGTTCCTAAGAGGTACACCTGGGGGCACATTGGATGAGCCAATGGCTTCTCCCATGACAGGACTGCCAGGACCAACGCAACATCATGGGCCTTCTAAAATGTCTTGCAAAGTTGTAGATGTCGGCAACTCTATATAGAAGGCATATATTGATGTGCCACAAGAAGAACAAAATGGCTATTCTGCGGTAAAGAAAGGTAGGGACAAGGACTATGACATTAGCAGGAGTGTAGCCAAACATAGGCGTATCAGCCGGGGTGGCCAGGAGGCGCGAGCCCCACCCCCTCTGAGAGAATTTGAAAGGGCTGAGCCCCCCCCCCCCCCCCCAACTTTCTACAGTGGTCACTTGGCGGCACGCTGGGGAAACCAACAAGTAAGGCGTATGTTTTCCATCACAACACTAATCACTCAATTATTTTCTTACGGTAGAATGAAATTGGTACGAGCCTATACAACAAGTGAAGTTTCGCCAAAATTGCCGCTGGGATGATTTTCCATGTAGGTTCTTATATATATATATATATATATATATATATATATATATATATATATATATATATATATATATATATATATATATATATATATATATATATATATATATATATAATAGCACCATAGTCATCCCCAACGCTTAGAGAGACTAGCAAGACCACACGCCAGTCTATAACGTCTCCAGGATTATCAATAATTATTAAGGCGAAAGCTTTATATGCCTGTTCAAACGTGAAATTTGACCGTCTGCGCGCCCTGTTGCACCAGGAACACGTGAAGCAAAGAAAACCATCAACACGAGATGACGTGACCACATGCCGTCACATTCTGGCAAAAGCTTGTGGCGTCACTCGACACTAATGACGTCATCACATCGCACCGTAGCTTAGTGAAATGTTGTCCAATCACGAAGGCAATCCAAAACCAAGTGGCTTTCGCTTTCGAGTCGTCTTAAATCCTGTAAGTTTTTTACATCTACCTGTCTCAACAGGCTGAAAGAAACAGCACTGTCAGCGACTAATTTTCTTACCTCTTCTTATGTACCTACTCAAGGGCGTGCATATGAAGAGGGGGGGGGCAGGGGGGGGGGGGCGTTTTCCTAATCACTCAAGAGGGAGCACAAAGTCAGCCATATACATTGATATAATAGGGATGGGGCACTGTGACTCGGGAGGGGTAGGGCAAAGTGAACCCCATGCATTGAAGTATTAGAGAGGGGGCACTGCGACAACTTTCGCCCCCCCCCCCTCCAATTTCTGAAGGGTAACCCTTCGCATGCCTATGCATCTTCTTCAAAGAGAAACCCGTCGTGCACATGGTAGCTAAGCACGGATGACACGCTGCAGATCTCAAAAGTGCGGGTTCGATTCCCTGCCGTGGCGCCCACATTTTGGTGCAGACGAAACGCAAAGAGCACTGTACTTACATTTAGCAGCATGGTAACGAACCGAAGATGCGCGGTTGAAATTATTATACTACGAAAACAAAAATGGAATAAGCTGATCAAGCAGATCAAGTTAATCGGCGCAGACACGTCACCTGAATCCACTTTTGCAGGCGTCTGAGCGCGGGCCGTCCACTCCAGGCGAAGTCGCCCTAAATGCGCTGCGCTTTCACCTCTGGCCCGTGCGAGGCCACGGGCGAAGGAAACAAGAACGGTAAGAAGGCCGCGAGTGGTCGACTGACGACGTCCGGGCGTAGGCGTACGAGACCCCCGACGTGGCTGGGTTCCCTCCGAGAACGACCGCGCCCTGCGGAAGAAGACAGGCCGCGTCCCCTTCATGACCCCTCACGGCTCTCGAACGACAGCTGTTTTGCCGACGCTGCCATCGCACCGAGGTTTCTTTTCCGGTGGCGTAAGTGCTGGGGGCCGAAAAAAAAATAATAAAAAAACGTTGCTGATCATAACGCTGTCACAATAACAATCTGGCCAGGTGTTGCAGCAGCCATCATCTGAATGAGAACTAACCGACAATGATGCCATAGAAAGTATCATCATCATCATCATCATCATCATCATCATCATCATCATCATCATCATCATCATCATCATCATCATCATCATCAGCCTGACTACGTCCACTGCAGGACAAAGACCTCTCCCATGTTCGGCCAGTTAACCCGGTCCTGTGCTTGCTGCTGCCAATTTATACCCGCAAACTTCTTAATCTCATCTGCCCACCTAACCTTCTGTCTCCCCCTAACCCGCTTCCCTTCTCTGCGAATCCAGTTAGTTACCCTTAATGACCAGCGGTTATCCTGTCTACGCGCTACATGTCCGGCCCATGTCCATTATTTCCTCTTCTTTATTTCAACTATGATATCCTTAACTCCCGTTTGTCGCCTAATCCACTCTGCTCTCTTCTTGTCCCTTAAGGTTACACCTAGCCCCGCCGCGGTGGTCTAGTGGCTAAGGTACTCGGCTGCTGACCCGCAGCTAGGTCGCGGGTTCAAATCCCGGCTGCGGCGGCTGCATTTCCGATGGAGGCGGAAATGTTGTAGGCCCGTATGCTCAGATTTGGGTGCACGTTAAAGAACCCCAGGTGGTCGAAATTTCCGGAGCCCTCCACTACGGCGTCTCTCATAATCATATAGTGGTTTTGGGATGTTAAACCCCACATATCAATCAATCAAGGTTACACCTACCATTTTTCTTTCCATTGCTCGCTGCGTCGTCCTCAATTTAAGCTGAACCCTCTTTGTAAGCCTCCAGGTTTCTGCTCCGTAGCTAAGTACCGGCAAGGTACAGCTGTTATATACCTTCCTCTTGAGGGATAGTGGCAATCTACCTGTCATCATTTGAGAGGGCTTGCCGAATGTGCTCCACCCCATTCTTATTCTTCTAGTTACTTCAATCTCGTGGTTCGGCTCTGCGGTTATTACCTGCCCTAAGTAGACATAGCCTTTTACAACTTCAAGTGCACTATTACCTATCTCGAAGCGCTGCTCTTTTCCGAGGTTGTTGTACATTACTTTCGTTTTCTGCAGATTAATTTTAAGACCCACCTTTCTGCTCTCCTTGTCTAACTCCGTAATCATGAGTTGCAATTCGTCCCCTGAGTTACTCAGCAATGCAATGTCATCGGCGAAGCGCAGGTTACTAAGGTATTCTCCATTAACTCTTATCTCTAACTGTTCCCATTCTAGGCTTCTGAAAACCTCCTGTAAGCACGTGGTAAATAGCAATGGAAAGATTGTGTCCCCCTGCCTTCACCCTTCTTGATCGGTATTCTGTCGCCTTAATTCTTTATGAAGCACTATGGTAGCAGTTGATCCCCTGTAGATTTCTTCCAGAATGTTTATATATACTTCATCTACGCCCTGATTCTGCAGTGTCTGCATGACGGCTAATATTTCTACCGAATCAAACGCCTTCTCGTAATCTATGAAGGCTATGTATAATGGTTGGTTATACTCTGAGCATTTCTCTATTACCTGATTGATAGTATGAATGTGGTCAATTGTTGAGTAGCCTGTTCGAAATCCTGCTTGTTCCTTTGGTTGATTGAATTCTAATGTTTTCTTTACTCTGTTAGCAATTACCTTTGTAAATAGCTTGTATACTACAGAGAGCAAGCTGATCGGCCTGTAATTATTCAAGTCATTGTCATCCCCTTCCTTATGTATTAATATGATGTTAGCGTTCTTCCAAGACTCTGGTACCCTTCCTGTCAGGAGACACCTCGTAAACAAGGTGGCTAGTTTTTCTAACACAATCTGTCCTCCATCTTTCAGCAGATCTGATGCTACCTGATCCTCACCAGCAGCTTTGCCTCTTTGCATGCTCTCCAAAGCTTTTCTGACTTCTTCTATCATTACTGGTGGGGTGTCATGTGGGTTACTGCTAGTTTTTATAGTATTAAGGTCGTGGTTGTCTCGGCTACTGTACAGATCTCTGTAAAACTCCTCCGCTATTTTAACTATCCTATCCATATTGGTTGTTATTTTGCCTTGTTTGTCGCTTAGTGTATACATCCGACTTTTACCTATCCCAAGTTTCCTCTTCACTGCTTTGACGCTTCCTCCATTTTTCAGAGCGTGTTCAATTCTCTCCATGTTATACCTTCTTACATCGCATACCTTAAGTCTATTAATCAACTTCAAAAGCTCTGCCAGTTCTATTTTGTCTGTTGTACTTGACACTTTCATGATTTGACGCTTCTTAATTAGGTTCTTCGTTTCCTGCGGGAAAGCTTGCCAGTGTCCTGTCTAACTACCCTGCCTCCAACTTCCACTGCACGCTCCGTAATGGTACTCGTTAGATTATCACTCATTGTATCTACGCTAAGGTTGGTTTCCTCACTAAGAGCCGAGTACCTGTTCTGCAGCGACACTCTGAATTCCTGTACTTTCCCTCTCAGTGCTAGCTCATTGATTGGCTTCTTGCGTATCAGTTTCTGTCGTTCGTTCTTCAAGTCTAGGCGAATTCGTCTTCAGTCTAGGCGAATTCGAAAGTATAGGCGATGTTATTAGTAATAATTGTTACGTAAATGTGAAGAAAGAAACGTAGGAGAGAACATAACTTGCCACCGGCAGGGACCGAACCTGTGACCTTCAAATAGCGCGTCCCACGCTCTACCAACTGAGCTACAGCAGCGCCCCCCCCCCCTCATAAATTTTATGGGATATACGGACTCTTTTTACGGAGAGAATTTCCTCTTTTCTGGGCTGTTTCCCGAGAGCACAAAAGCCGATGTCACAGCCTCGGCAGTGCATTTTTTTGCGTGGTCACGCACACTAACAATGCCCAGAGAGGACTATGGCGGCGCCCAATTCTACTATGCGATCACTTTATCGCGATATTTATGTCACGTGATGCTATAATGACGTCACATTATGGTTATTCGTGACGCCATATGACGACGTAATTTCGTGATGATGATTTTTTCATCACTCGTCCCCGACGCTGCGGGATGCTAGACGCCGATGGTCAACTGGACTGCTCTTTCTTCGATCTTGTTTTTCGTTTTCTCTTTAGGTAAGGCCAAAGCGTCATATATGCGTCGTGAGTGAAGCAACTTTCCAGATTTGACAGTATACACCCAGTGGTCCATGGGGAGTTCTTGTCGGTGGTGGCGTGAATATTAATGATAAAAAAAAAGACCAAGCAAGTGTGTCAAAAGTCACGGTGTACTCATACATACGTACACCGACGCGTACCTCCATCTGACCTGACGTCGTATATGCGATCATGACAGATCGCTAAATTTTCTGGCTTTAACGTCATGACCGCATGATGTGATGTGACATGCTGTCATCTAATGACATCATCGCTTAGTTGAAGGTGGGCCGATCCCGGAGGCAGCACAATATCGCATTAGGCATGAGATTGGAACAGCCTGCTTCTCCGATCTCGGAGGCTCACGAGTCATATGTCCCGTGAAAGATGCCCTGTCTGATTTTAAATATGCTTCACCACGAAAATTCAGTACGTTGCATCGGATCTGACTTATATTTCCCTGTCTCCATAAGATAGCCATAAAGCTGTTGCAGTTTTCTGCGACATATGCGAATGAGCAAGCGTTTTCCAGGCTTGTATATTTGAAGAGGGAGCATACCTAAAGCAGGCTACCGATCGTAAAACTGACTGACATGCTGTTGAGATCGAATTGGTGTGCTACTCAACCTTGAATATTCTACCCCGAAGAAAAATAAATGGTTCCTACTTTAGGCTGAATTTGTATTAGTATCACCCACACCGCCATCATTCCACAAATGGTCGCCGAAACAGCCATGGTGAGAACCGCTGAACCTCATGCCCCCACCCGTCGAGAACACGGAGCTCCGTATGAAGTACAAGAAAACGTATATTTTATTTACAGATATTTACAGGAAGAGACAATGAATTAAATAGCAGTGGACTAGAGCCTGATGATGATGAGGCCTCTCATGGATCGTATTCACTCAGGTGGGTTAGCCAAGAATTGATCCTGTCTCTTATCACTTCGAGTTGTACCTCTCCAGAGAAACCCTCTATCACCTTGTGCAGCAAACGCACTACATCCTTGTTAAATATCGAGGCACTGTTTACCTTTACAATATATTTTTGATCGTGTAACTCGCCTTTGCATGTTACTCACACCACCAACACCAAAGAGTCAAAGATAAAGCTAAAAAAAAAACTGTTATTGCTGTGAAGCTACCTTTTTGCATTAGTGCAAAGCAGTGCCGCGAAGCCAACCTGCAATTTAAAGGAAGGTTTATACCAAATTTATCGAATTTCACGATATATCGAAAGAAACCCCGTATTATTGTAAGTTTGATATATGCGGATGTGACCGTACAGTCAAACCGTACTATCTTGTACATGTTTAAATTGAATTATTCTTTATACCGAACTCTTTTCGAACATGGCTATGTTTTGTAACGCCAATACACTAAAGATATACTAAACGTGCTGCACACGTCATGTACCGAACAACGGGCAGCGTGAAATGCCTCAAGAATTTGGCTTTCTTAATGGGAGGGGAGTACTTGCCACCTCAAACCACACTAGCAGTTTCTCCCCCCCCCCCCCCCCTCAAGACCAACGTTGCTCAAGACAGCAGTGGCGTAAATCCATAAAGCCCACAAGGGTAGAGTGACCTAGAACAGGGGGAACACCGTACAAGCGCCGAGATAGCACCGCCGAAGGAGCCCGCGTAAAGTGAAGCCATAGCCTCCTAGATTTTCCTTGCCTGACTTGGGAAGCGGCCGTCGTCGAAACTGTGGTGATGGCGCCACTTAAGTAGGAATGTCTTCAAACAAGTTTTTACGTTTTTGAAGCTTAAATGCAACAAAAATGAAGTAAAAGTTCAAAAACGTCAATATAATTATAATTAATTATAAATAATTCCACGTAAGTGACGCTGCCATAGATAGCGGGCGTTTCGTGATCATTCAACAGGCAACCCCTTCATTACAAGGCATAGCCTCTGAAACTAGCAAACGCCAAAGTTGCTTATCTTAAAGGCCGAGTAAAAATACTCTTAACCCTACGTAGGTAGCGCTGCCATAGATAACGGGTGTTTTTGTTCATTCGGCAGGCAAAAAAATATACATAAGAGGCTATGGTAAAGCCTAGAGTTATTGTATATGCTACCTTTAGGTATTATACTTAGTAAAGCCTGCCCACACTAGCGGCAGATTCCCCTCTAGGTATTGTTGTGTGAAACTCTAAGGAGCACAAAAAGAAAAAAAAGAGAAATAGATAAATAATAAGAAGAAAATTTTTGATGAGGCAAAATTTAAAGCCACTTTCTCGTAAAAGAACAATAAAAATATTTTTTAAATAAGCGCAGAAATAGGTGGGATCAACGCCTCCTAGATTTCCTGTGCCTGCCGGATTATCGGCGGTCACTTGGGAAGCGGAGGTCGTCGGAACTATGGTGATGGCGTCACTCAAGTAGGGGTGTCTTCAAATAAGTTTTTGTTTTTAGAGCTTATATGCGACAAAAATAACGTAAAAATTTTTAAAAAGACGTAAACGTAATTGTAATTAACCCTACGTAAGTGACACCGTCATTCAACAAACAACTTTTCAAATAAAAAGCATCCTCTAAAATTAGTAACAAACGCCAAAATTGCCAATCTCAAAGACCAAGTACAAAAACTTTTATTCCTACGTAGGCAGCGCCGCCATAAATGACCGGCGTTTCGTGCTCATTCGGCAGGCACAGGAAATCTAGGAGGCGTTGGTGGGATAGAAAGGTGAAAATGCAAAGCCTAGCCATGTCTGGCCAAGCCAAGACCAGCTTAGTGGCCGTTGAAGTTTCGACGCCGGTGAAATACTCCGTGCGGGACGTGACAACCAGCCCAAATTGACGAACACCGATGTTACTCGGTATTACTAACTAGCTTCGGTAATTATCTGAGTATTATCAAGCTGAGTGCGCGTTTTAGAAGCAGCCTCACAGAATGGATCACGTTTATTCAGTGTTGAAGCGGTTTCCCAGCTCTGTACCTTCAAGCACAGAATGGTAAGACACCTTCGGCATCGTGCGCAAATTCACATACGTTGTATGTTTCGACGAAGTGCCGCCGCGAATTGCATCTGTGGTCGATGCCATGTTCAATGGCTTATGTCTGCACTTCAGGCTCACGGAAAGCAAGGCTGTCTGCTCTGTGTCCAGTCACAACACGCTTGCGTTCACCTCGTCGTCAGACGTTCAGGAACCCGTCGGGAAAATCACCTGCTTTCATGTGTTTGTTGTGGACCTCAACATGCCATGGGAAGCGCACAAGTGAGTTACAGAAAACGTGCTCGTTTACGCTCAGCTTTGCAAGCTGCCCCGTTATGCACAAGAAACATTAAAGCGTTGACAGGCAGTCGCATTTTCACAACCAAAGGTATTCACCTTATTGTTCTTATTTCCAGAGTAATGACGCACTCCGAAGAAATTACATGTGTTGAATGGGACGTTGGTGCTTCCAAGTTGCTGATTACTGACGCTGTCGGGCAAATTCAGCTGTGGTCCATGAAGGTGCGTTGCGATAAACATGCGTGTGGTGCTTTACTTTACCGTTCATCACCCCATTTGCCATTGCCCACCATTTTTTTTTTGCAGAGTTATTTGTTAAATGACTGGACCATGATCGCTTCTACGTCGTTTCCTGGCGAGTACATTCTGACGGGCGCCTGGTTTCACAATGGAAAAAAGGTTCGTCCTAAACCAACTTTCCATAGGAAGAAACACTTTGGTTGCGGTTCAAGCGTTCTCGTTATGTAATGCTTGAGGGGCCAGTTGTTTTGCTTGTCGAAGTGTTTGAAGTTTATTCACATAAAATAAGTACACTTTGTTTGCAAACACTGTATGACCCCTTAGCCGAAGGCTAGTATTGGGGTCATTTACAGACATATAGTTACAGAAATACACATTAGTAAAATGAGAAATAGCAGATAGAATGCATACACACACACATCTATATATAGATATACATATATACACATATATATACATATGTACACACATATATATACATATATACACACATATTTAACAGACAAGAATATATGGTATAGAACAATGAAACAACATGTATATAACTTAGCTGTGGTAAGCATATCAAAATTGAGAGAGAAGAGAAAAAAAACAATAGAATCGATATGAGTGTATCTGTAGGTTGCGTTCGTGACATGTCTATACAGATGGCATTTGCTGTTGATAGTACTTTTTTAACCAGTGTGAAATGTTTTTGCGCTGCTTTCCCTCAATTGGTGTGTCGTTTCATATTTTCGCAACAAAAAATTGTACTAATCTCTGACCATATAGGTTTCTAGCCAATGGTATATTAAAGCTCGCAATTGTTTTGCTTCTTGTTGGAGATTTGGCATTCGCAATATTGATATGTTAAACAGGTAGTTGTCTTTTATTACACTGCTAATGCACTTTGCCATACTTATTTTGCGTAAGAAACCAAATGGTATGATTTGCAGTTTAGAAAATATTGGTTTGCTTGCTTCATTTCGCCACGAGAAATATAATAGTTTGCACAGCTCGTTTCTCTAGACATCTGAGACGTCCCCCGCTACGCCACCGATTGCCAAAGAGAGGGAAGACCACTCAACCTCTTCTTATCCGGTTCCCTCTTGGCTACGTGTCTCAGTCACTTTCTACATACAGGGATTTGTGCTGGGGCCGGGAAGTAAGAGACGCCACAATCTTTTCTTAATCATGCACGCATTTAATTCAATAGCAAGTGCAAAAGCGTACACACATACTGTCCGTGAACGACATCTCTGTTATACGAAATTGTAACACATCAGCAAATACTCGCGACACGCGAAACAGGATACATATGTGAAGTAACAGTGACAATACAAGGGTGCCTCAATACAGAGTAAACACAGGACGACACAAATGATAAAGTTATCAATGAATAAAACCGCGCAATGTCTCAATATGCCGCATCCCTACCCGCAAAGCTTGTTTAAGTAAGGGAGGTGAAGTTCGTCTCACAGAATGTCCATGTAGTCGGGGCCTCGGAGTTGGCTGCTTGAATCGGGGCCGAAGGTTGGTTCTTGGCGTCGAGGTCTGATCTGTCCAATTCGTCAGCGTCTTCGTCATCGTCTACGTCGCGCCTCTCAGTGACTTCCATCTTAGCCCTCTTTCGTAACGCTCCATTCACTCGCCTCCTATCCCTAACTTTCATTCCTCATCGTACCGTCCTTGCCTCTCTACCATCTCGAGCTCATCGCATCGTATATCTCTGACTCTCTTCTTCTCGTAGTCCCTTTTCGTAGGACCCGGAAAAGGCGCTATGGCAGGGTCGCATTCCACTAAGCAACAAAAGGTGCTCTGCTGCTCCCCCATGCCACAAATCTGAAGGGTGCGCGCGGATTATTTCCACCGTACATTGTCACACCATCTGTAGACAACAAGGCACCGCCCGGTCCTCGTGTCTGCGCGGTGGGGCCCGCGAGAACGGTAGAAATAATCCTTCCAGGTACTCCACTCTGGAATGCCTATTCGTTACCCCGAAGGTTTTCTTTTTCTCTTTTTTAATGCGTGGGTTTAAGAAATGAGCGTAAACATCTTGAAAGGACCGCGGTTCAGTCCGTGTTTGCGGGGACGTAACACATCGAACAGGATCTAGGCAAGTGTTGAATGTTTAGGCCCATGAATCAATACAGTTTGTGAGGTGAGACTGAAAAAATGAAAAATACAGGATGTTTAGAATGTCCTGTTTGGTGCAAGAGTTGATTGGTGGAGGTGTTGGACGTGGAGGCGGCGACTAGTGCAGCTTATGCTAATGACTATATTTAACAAAACTTGTACATTTGTTAAGTGACATTTCTAAATGCTGCAGAGACGTTAGATCCATGGAAAGTGTTTCTTTTTTCGAAGCCACCATATATTTTTGTAGACCTTAAACATTCCTCACTGTGATGATTTCTCCTATAGCCAATTAGAAAAAGTTTTTGCAAGTGCTTAGTTGTACCGTACAGGCATTGCTTTTTGTCGCCTGTGTGTGTGTGTGCTGTCAACAATTACATCAAAAACAGTGACAGGAAAGAAGGTAACTTTACACAATGTGCATTTTGATGTGTTTTCAGTTCCAGTGGGGCAATAAGCACATGTACATAACCTTCACGTGTGAGGTGCGAATTCGAACCCATGACCATTTTTTTTTTTTCTACGGGGCAAGAGAATGTAAGAAAGGAGTGTGTGTTTTTAAGCTTGAGTCGACACGGCATTAGCCCCGCTGAATTCTGCACAGGGGCTGCCACAGTGCGGAAATTATTCCACAAGTCTTCACCCATGGTTGTTGTTTCAGATTGGATTGAACATGGAGAAGAAAGACAGTGTACAGTATTTGGAGAAGTATGTACACGTGCGATTTGGCCCCTCAGTACGTCAGGTTGGCGGGAAGCCAAGTGAGGGCTGCATTGCTGTGACCAGCTCTGGTTTGGTAAGGCTCCAGAAAGTTCCATCTGATCTCCCTTCACGCTTTTTATGGCTACATTTTAGATGCTTAAATTCTCTGACCTCTCAAGTGTTTTGGTATTTGGTGTGCATAAAAGCATGTTCTTATTAAAGGAGAAATCAAAATATGGAGCGAAATTGATCAGCATGAAAGACTGGAAAAATATTGGAAAAAAAAAATGTTATCTGCACTTTGTCCACTTTCAAGCACTGTTTGGTGCTTCTAATAATGTTTTGTATGCGTAAGGGGTGATTTGTAAGTTTCTAATTTACAGTCAACTCTCGTTAATTCAATCTCAAAAGGACCCCTGCATTTTGTTTGACTCACAAGACGTTTTCATATATGTGAGTCTGGGCAAGTTGACACCACACATAATGATTATGCATTGATTTTGATGGCGTTTTAAAATTTTTAGGTGTTTTTAGACCCTAACTGCACAAAATAAACAGAAAGCAGAGGTGCAAGATCCAGAAGTTTATTAGCCATTCACTACTGACCAAACGCTTAAGAAAAGTTTTGAATGGTCAGCTGCTTCTTTGCTTAGTGTGCCATAAGTGCGAATCTTTCTATGCCAGTAAGTGCAGCTAGTTCGTTCAGAGTTTTCTGTATCTATTAAATTCTGAAATCTAAACAGTGTAGTGGAAGGCCTGTGCAGTTGTCACATTAGGTTGTGTTTCTAACTCCTCTTTACAAAATGCTGGTCACCTGCTTCAGTGTCAGCCGGCACACCATAAAAGCAGACATAGTGAAATGCTGCGTGCTTCAGTTTCGTACCCGCCGCGTCATTTTGAACTTGAGGGGCTTGTTTTACAGCGAAAGCTGTTATGAGAGCACGACAAGGGCTGGCTATTTTAGCGCTGTAGTTTTCAGTCGCCACTGTTGTCTAAAAGTGCTATCGTGTGAAATAAGAAAAAGAAACGAAATAATAAAAATATTCAGGATGGAATAGGACTTGAACCTGGGTCCTCTCTGTGGCAGTGTTCGATCACAGAGCCGCACCACTGCCCTAAACTCCGTTTCAAAAATAACCTATACTGGTGGTATGTCGGGAAGAAACTGCGTTAACATCTGTATTATAGTGTGGTAAAACAGTAAAATAGCAACCAGGCATCACGCAATACGAATTGCATAGTGAGTGGGCTGTTAGATGCTTCTAACCCAGTAAAAAGGGTTCGGCCATAGTTTTTGGTCATCAGCCACGACATCAACAGAGTGCACATAATGCCTTGGAAATGCGTAGCGGGGCCCCGCCACGGTGGTCTAGTGGCTAAGGTACTCGGCTGCTGATCCACAAATCGCGGGATCGAATCCCGGCTGTGGCGGCTGCATTTCCGATGGAGGCGGAAATGTTGTAGGCCCGTGTACTCAGATTTGGGTGCACCCCAGGTGGTCGAAATTTCCGGAGCCCTCCACTACGGCGTCTCTCATAATCATATGGTGGTTTTGAGACGTTAAACCCCACAAATCAATCAATCAAATGCGTAGCGGGGGGTTTCGCTTCTCACATAGTGACGAATAACGACGTAGTGGGTGCTTCCCAACTTGACAATAGTTATGATTTATTTCGTAGTGCGTACCTTGTAAGTGTACTTTTATTAGTAGTCCCAAGAGAGTTGAGAACTGGTCCTAGAAATGCCATTCTTCCAGCCTTTGCTGCAACTGTGCTGCACTTTCCGTCCATGCATGACATTTTTTTTTACATTTTTTGACTTATTATATATGCCGACTTATTATATAAGCAAGTGGGGGATCCAGAGGAGGGGGCAGCAGTAGGGGTAATCCTCCCCTCCTTGATGTCTGAGTATGCACCTCGCTCCCCTCACATCAGTGCTCATAGTCCACCTCCTGTAACCAAGTAGGACAAATGAGTGAAACCACTGCGAGCACATTAACAGTACTTATGCTACGAAAGGGGTTTTCCACTAGTAAAAACAAAAAAACTCAAAACCACGCCCTCCTCTTTGGAGTTATTTAGACAACCTCCCCCCCCCCCCAAATGAGTGGCTGGACCCAGCCCTGGAAAAAACAGTAGATCTTTTCCGGTATAGACACTAAAAAACGAGCTCCTTAATGCTGTCACATTGAAAGTGAGAATTAACCGCATGACACGGTCTGAACTAAGTGGCTTTTAAATACATCGTAATAATAATAAGCCAATCAATAATTTGGATATTATTGAATTGTTGGAATCAACTGAAGGCACGCATTATCACAGTTTGAGTTACTTATTTTATTTACTTATTTTCAGTACTTTTAGCTCTATCGGGCTGTTACAGGGTGGGACAGTTTACAATACAAAAAAAGTAAATGCAAACAGCTTAAGAATATACAAACAGCATAGCACAAACAGCACAATGCAAATAAAAAAAAACAGGTATAGACAGTGCATAAAAAGGTATACTAAATAGCACTGCAATTATACCTAATTGTATTAATACATAATTAAGGCAAGTATACTGTACTTTACTGGAATATAGAGCTTTTAATTTTTTACTTTTGGTGTTATGATTTCGCTTTTTTCCTTATTTCCGTGAAATATGCGTTGCTTCATTATATAATGCAATGTGACTTGCCCTACGTAATGCCATGGTGTTTACAGCCTTAAGGGATTATTCGAGTCAAATGGCTAAGTAAAGAGAGGGAGGTGGATTGGAGCTAAATGGCATTTTAGCATGCCCTACATGTCAACAGACTTTTGCTTGGTTAGATGGTACTGTCATATATTTATTGACAGCGCTGACATTCACCACAGCAGTGCTTCATCTTTCTAGAGAAATTATTTATGATAGCTTCACATCTGTGGTGCGATGTATATCAAAGAAAGAATAAGCTGTTGCTACAATGCACTAATAAAGGATGCTGAGTTTAACTGCAACTTTGCTTATATTGAAGTGGCTTTTTTTTGTTTTACATGCACAATACGACTTCTAAACTGCACAGTGATGTCTGAATACAGTGAACTCTCACTTCAGATTTCAGTGAACACAGGAGGATCCAATGAAACAATTCACTTTGCTGAAAGTTCACTGAACTGAATATTCACTAGAATACGGAACAGCATTGCACACAGCAGAAATCAATTCAGAAGTACTGAGTGTAATTTGTTTTGAAAAAAATTCTGTAATTCTCATTTGCACTAGTGTCCTTAAAGTGCGAGGAGAAAGAAAGTGATTCAGAGAGTCTGCGTTTCGATGCACCGCCTCTAGCGCAGCTTGTTGCAGTGACACAGAGTCTCGCAACTCTATTATATCCTACAGCCTCAGATAGAGATGCAAGATTTGAACCTGTCTCGGTCATGACATCTTCACGCTCCTCTTCTTTCAGTTTTGAACGGACACTAGAAATAATTTCCAAATCTGATAGCTGTACATAGGTACTCAAGCACACGTGCCTCTCGTCTCACACACAACTGCTTTGCTTCAATGGTGATGCATGCGCAAGGGATGTTGCACCGAGTGATGGGTGATTAGTGGGTGGCATGCATTTTTCATGCCAGTGCAGCAGAATGCAAGTCTGCGTTGACTTGATCTAAAAAATAAGGGTGAGTTTACACAAGTTAGTTCAACCGTAATATTCACTATATTCAGACATTCGTTTAACTGAAACATTTTTGCTTAGAATGTATTGGAAAACTGCTGGAGATTTTCTGAAAGTTTTTTTCTGAAATATTCGTTGAAGCGACGTTTGCACAAATGAGAGTTCACTGTACTACATTTGGCATTGATTCAAGATGGGAGTGATGCGCACTGGCATGTTATTGAACTAAAACTTTTTTTTTTCTATTTCTGAGCAGTTCTTCTCACATTTCATAGGATATTACAGGATACTGCATTTGCCCTCTGGGGCGGTGTACATGGAACACTGTTTTGTTCTTTCTATTGCAGGTGTGTGTGGTGATATTGCAGTCTGATGAAACAGTCATCACTGGCACTGAGATCTTGGGTCTGTACAGAAGCCGACTCAAAGTCGTTGATCTCTGTTATGGAAAGAGTAAGTAGGTTTGCTTCTTCATGGCACTGTAGCAGCAAGCTCATGTGTCCCGATTAATTTAGGAATCGAGACTTACTATAAGGCGTAATTTTTTGTGCACGCTATAAAAAGGCCTTTTCCAGCACTGCTTATTGCTGCTTGTGAAAGGTTGCTTGTCACATCACAACTATACACAAGCTTCATCCTTCTTTTACCTCGAACGTGTATCGTACGGACAACACATGCGTCCTGAATAAACCAGTACTCTCTTGAGCGGCGTTTAATGATTCCAAATTACCTTTTCAGACCACCTCTTGATGTGCTTTCTTCTTTAAAAAAACACATGTTTTTTTATCATTGTGTGGGCACTTGATGCATGTTCAGTCAACGGAAGGAGAAGTAACACTTGCAACAATCTGCAGTAGGTAGCAGGACCCCTTTGAAGTTCACCAACTGCCCGTTGCCATGCACAACCAAATGGAAAGAAGAGTGTATATTTAATTACAGTTTAATTTACAACAAATTCTATTTTTCACACAGATTTTTGTACAATTTCAGACGGTGATTTTCTGGTTGTGACCAGTGATGGACTTGTACAGTCATCAGTTCATTGCTTTCGCATAGCACTGAAACTGAGTCAGGGTAGGTAGTAGTAGCGATGCTTTGTTTTTGAAAAGTCTTAACGCCACATTTATTACCTCGGGTTGGTTGCAGATAAGTGCATCATCACCTGCCACCCCTTTTCAAGTTTTTATCTCAAATGTCATGCCACGGCCCAGTCCCGTGAAAAGCCTCGTAAGTCTGCCCTGTAGCTTTGTACACTGCTGCAATTTTGCCCTGCTGATCTTGTCAAAATTGTTTTCAGCTCATACGCGTGTGACACACCTCAATTTTGTCCTACGAGAAGCAGCTGATGCTGTGGCTGTTTCAATCTCAGGTCAGTGCTCCCTCCTTGTGTCTTGCATGTGATGTTAAACCCCCTTAAATCTCTTCACTGTCAGAATTAGTGAGTTATTTTTCTTTTTTGTCTTAAGCAAACCTCGTGAGTCTATTGATCAACAAATTTGTAGCAATAAAGAGGGCACGAAGACATTTGGAGTAAATATCATGTTTGCACTTCGTAACACTCAGTTTGTGTAGGATTGAATTTTGATGGCATGGCATTTTGCTTTAGACAAAATACAAAAATGTTCCTAGACTTTAGTTTTAGTGCATGTTAAAGAACTTCAGGGAGTCAAAATTAATTAGGATTCTCCACTCATAAAGCACCCATCATAGTCCCTAGAATTACTTAGGGATGTTTACGAAATACGAATCGTGAACCACTCACTTTGATAGCTGTCACGTAACCCTGAGTTTGTTTTTCTTGTAGCTGTACGAAGTTACTCTTTCAGGTTCTGCTGGTAGCACTATTGAGCTCTGGGAGCTGCGAGAGAAGCCTGTGCGGTTCCACAAGATGTTCCACACACCTGCTGTCGACACTGTTACTAAGACTGTAGTAAGGAAAAAAAAAACTTGCTTTATTGAATAATTGAATTTTTGATAACTTTCAGGCTCTCTTACTGAAACTTTTTACCGTACTATTCTCAGCAAATATATTTCTCAATGAGCAATAAATATTGGTAATGTTATCCTGGTCTGTAAAAGCGTTCCGAATGCCAAGGGCGTGTACAGGAGGGCTTACTTCCAAGAAGCACTTAGGAAATAAATGTGCAGTATCTATTTGTCTCATGGTTATGTCTCGAAGAGCATTGAATTTTCTTTTTGAAATATAGGTTGTTAGCATTTGTTGGTGCATTCAATTACCTCTCTTGATTCACACTCATCTAATCATTAAGTGCCATTATAATTTTACGATGCTGGAGTTGCCTGTGTTAGGAAAACATTTACTGCTCAAATCTTCTACAGGAAAAGAGAGCAGGAAAAGGGGCTGTGTGCAAAATTCAGATGTGCCTCTGCCTGTACGCTGATGCTAATGCTGGCCCTTTCATAGATGCCACTGCTGATATACGTAGTGCGAGAATTTGGAGGAAATTGTCACTGTCGGCCTTCGTTTCTTGTGTCATTTTCTTGGACAAGGAGGTGCTGCTCTTTGTATAAGAAACATGGCGCATGTTCTATCTTAATTAAGGGTTAATATCTACCAGTCTAGTACATAGAATGGCTTCTAGAAAGGCCAAAACTTATTGATATACCAATCTAGCTTATTGAATAGCTTCTAGAAAGCGTAGTACTTAATGAACAAGTTCCTAAACATTGCTCAGTGGTCTTTTTGAGAATCAGAATCACTGTAACATAAGAAGTCAGTGGTAACTTATCTGTATTCTCACATTAGCACCAGGAATGGTTTGTACGTAATTACATGTCACTTCCTTACAACTGTGTGGCCGGCAAAAGTTATCTGTTGGGCTTGCTTTGAACCTCTAAACCACTCGGAAGTTGAAATTTAGTTGTGGTGTTGCAGTGGTGCGCTAGTCTACAACGAACACGTAGCCAATGAGAACTTTGCAAAACGGTCTTGTAATATAGTGGAGTTGCACGCGTTTCGTAATACAGAGGAGGCTTTTGCTCATTTCACTCTTTCCTTCATTATACTTCGTTCGCTCATCTCTCCTTCTTGCCGAGATGCTCCACCTCATTTGGTGAGTAAAAGAGTAGCTAGCGCATGTGCCTGCAAACGGACAAATAAGCCTTGCATATCACGAGTAGGTGACATGTTGACGTCACGTTGAACACTTGAGGAGCTGATCACTGCTAAAAGAATCGGAGCGGAGAAGGGAGAGAGAAAAAAATTATCAGAAAGGTAGGGAGGTTAACTAGACTAAGTCCAGTTTGCTACCCTACATGGGGGAGAGGGGAATGAGGAGAAAAGAGAGAGGAAGGAGGAGATACACATTGCACGTAACACACACACCGCACACACAGTTCTGTGCATTTGTGGGGCTCCTGCAACTCGTAGTGCTGCAACGTGTGGCATTGTTGATCATGATAGCATTTTGAACTCCATGCGCGTGTTTAATTGAAATGTTAAAAACAATCGTTGGAGGTATAGTTGAAAGACCCCTTTAAGGACCAACTTGTCGCATAGTCTGACTTGATTTTTGATGCGTCATTTTGAGGACAGCCCATGCAATCAGCATTAAGCACTCCCTACGAGGGCTGATGTTAAGAACTTTTTTCTCTACAGGGCTGGCAACACCACGAATCGGCGACGTACACATCTCCGGTCATGGCACTGTGTACACCTCGTCTCTCCATTTACGACATGAGCCCGCCTCCTTCGTACATCATTGCAGCGTACAAAGATAACGTCATCAAGTGCTTTTCCAGGTTTGATTTCCTGCCACTGAACACTTGGTATTTGTGAAATGAATAATTCTAGCAATTAGTTTTAAATAAGCAAAGGGTAGCAAGTAATCGGCATGAAAGGGAGAACTTTCATCCACCTTTTGGTTGTAGTACAGCAGTACGAAGGAAACCTGTACAGATTTTTTGTATTAGATACCAGGACAAAACCAAAAAGGCTTTCTTTCTGAGCAATCTTTGTAGAATTGATTTCTCGCATTGTGTTACAAATGGTTAGTGACAGCTTTCTTTTTGAGAAAACTTAAACCGCTTTGTGGGCTTATGCAGATCGGATTCACAGAAATGATTTGGGAATCGCTTCATTTTTTTAAAACCAATGTTCAGAAATATGTTGATGAACATTTGTATGCTACTGTAACGCATTTTTTGAGAATTGAGATGACAGAAGGCTCTAGATAAGTGAAGCTTAGGGCAATTAGTAATCGACAGTCATTCCCAGTCGCAGTCCTTGTAGAACACTACAAGGACTGGGAAAAAGAAACTTTACGAAAATGTTACCATTACATGAAGCTAGCAAATGTTTTTTTGAGCTTGCCTGATGTTTTGTCTAGTTTCACTATGAAGTAATGTTTTTTTTCTCCTAGGGATCTCATGAACACCTTGTGCTGCATCAACATCAATGCTGCATCTCATCGACGTGACGACCATGGTGCGTTAAATTTACTCACTTGCGTGCATAAAAGTATTTGGCAGTGGTAGCAGAATTTTTCATGGTGCGTTAAATTTACTCACTTGCGAACATGAAAAGTATTTGGCAGAAGTAGCAGATTTTCCCATGGTGCGTAAAATTTACTCACTTGCGAGCATGAAAAGTATTTGGCAGTTGTAGCAGATTTTCGTGCTCCTTCTTGTCTGGGTTAACATAAGTGTCGGATGGTACAGAGGTTATTCATTGCAATGTGTGAAATTTTTGTGGGGTTCACTACTCGTTGCACTGATTGAATCATTGGGATTCAAACATGTAGCTGTCGTTACTTTCACCCGATGCCATCAGCCTTTGTTTTATGCTTAAAAATGTTACTTGACCTTTGTTCTTTGATCTCTGCATTGTCCAATTTGTTTTGTGATACTGATATTATATGTGGTAATGTATTTTCATGCTGTATTGCAATGATTTTTGTTTTGTTGCCCACACAAATTTCTTCTCTTTGTGCTGCTAATGTTTATTTGAGGTTGTGGTAAGGGTACTTACTTTGGTTTCTTTTCATAGCAGCATTCAGCTGTCGTGTCCTTGCTAGCTGTATGGGCGTAAGGGGGGAGGGCTAGTTCTCAACTAAAAGTACTCCATGGAAAGTGTGCCCTCTGTTCAACTCACTTGAATGCGACTGCATTGTTCAGACACAAGCCACAAAGTTTGTAGCTGCCTAGACCTGCGTTCTCTCCTGTTATTATCAACCTGCAATGAGAACATCTAAGGAAAAAGTTTCAAGAGGCTGCTTTGTTAGCATAAGCTGATTTAGCATTCAAATGGCGTGGTAGCCTGTTCGCTGCGAAATTCTGTTAAGTGCAAGGTTGCAGGTTTTTGTTCATGATGGTCACATAACGAGAAAAGCAAAATGCAAGAACATTCTTTTACTTTCATTTGTTGATACATACAAGAATACTGGGCTTGAATGTTGATCCAGTGCCCTTCACTATACCTGCCTCATAATTCTATCATGTTATTTACGTGTTTATGGAGTACTCAAACAAATGAACATGTTTAAGGAGTACTAAAACGAATTGAAAAATTTTTGGATTGTTGCTCGAAATAGAATTACTGATGTCGAAAAACCCTAAACGAGTATTGTGGTGCTTGGGAATGCATCAAATATAATTTTATTACTGCAACCTTAACAAGACACTTTCGGTTTTGATGTTGAGAGAGTGATGTGTCAAAAAAGTGTGATGTCATGGGAAGACAGCAAATGGCAATATACTAGCGGCAAGTGTGTCACCTGCTCATGGGGAACATAAAGAACGGTGAGTGAATTGTCGTCCAGTGACCCAGACAGTGATTTCTGCGATTTCAGCTGCGTGTAGAATGCAGAGCTCGCAAATTCACGAACTTTCTTCTCTCGTTTGAATAATGTCCATTGCAATAGAGCTGGCTTTCACATGATCAGTGACAAAAACTTTAATATCAAAATAAAATATTTTATAAGTATGGCCTGACTCCTGTCTATGGTGAGTGTTGACACCGCACACCAAGGAAGTGAAAAATGTCCCTCTTGTGATGTCTTAAAATGGTGTCAGCACTCCATTAAGGCTTGTTCACACCGAGTGCTGAGCGGCAAAGAGGGAAAGTCTTCAAGTGCGACGTGGTTAGTGCGTGCACCTGTTGAGATCACATGTCTTTGTTGGCTTGCTTTGTGGCAAAGGAGGCGGTCATATCGCGCTTTTGCGCATGTGTTGCTATCACGTTGAAATACTTCTCCCACAGATACACCAGCGCCACAGCAGCACAGCCGCTGCGCCTCCACCGTGTGGTGTTCCGATTGGCTGCGGCAAAGTGGAGAGCGGCAAAAAATTAGTCTGGGAGTGATCGTACTTGCCGCCTCATTTTCTGCCCACTTTCGTGGCCTGCAGAGGAGGGTTTCCCCGCTTTTTGCTTTGCCACTTTGCTGTTCTGGCCACCCTGCTTTCTGCGTGAATTAGCCTTTAAGCCTAACAATTTTGTTTCTGAGTATTTAATTTTGCTAGTTTGTAAAGCCCGATAGGTAACTTTGTGCCTGGGCTCACGAAGTGCCTTTGATGCGGAAATAAAATGGTGACTGTACCTTTTTAGCCAGTACACTAAGAGGCGTACCTACTGCTCTATCTGTTCAACTAAAACATGTAAATAAGATGCAGTCTCTGCAACTTTTGAGTGGTGTTGCAGTCCTGTGCCCTTTTTGTCTCTTGTGGAGGCAGGCATCAAGTACCAGCATCTGAACGCCACAGTGTCTCACATGCAACTCAGCTGGACGAGCAGTGTGATGGTGGCCATCGACTCTCTCTCGCAGATCTACCTCTTCAGGCTGGCGCCAGTTACAGAGCCCAGTGAGTCTTTTTAAGCCTCTTACTATTCACTAGGCTGGTGCAAATATTCAAATGCTTTGAATATTCGAAGGAATAGTACAGTATTCAAATTTACATAATGAAAAACTTCACAAAGTATTCACATAGAACAAATAGATGTATATTAGTCTGCACGTAACCTCCTGTAAAGGTGGTTTCACTGCAGTGTAGGAGTGCTTAGTCATAAAAACATTTAATAAATATATCTTAGTTTGCATATAACTTCCTGTAAAGATAATTGCACTACAGTGAAGGGGTGCTAAACCGTGAAAACACCTATCCAGAGGGAATCTGCACTGCCGCATAGCTTCACTTCAAGGTTAAATGAACATATTACCGTCACATCGATTCCTCATTTTTTTTTATGTTTAAAAGATTGTTGTGCCGGCCTATATGCTCCAAGTACAGTAAATTTTTAAGCATTGCATATTTTACAAGTTATCACTTGCATTCTACTAAAAGTTATATTCTGCTATTTTTCAAAGTTGTTTCAACGTTCTTTGAACAACAACAACAACAACAACAAAAGGCATTTACACAGAGGCCTTGTTTCAATTTAAAATATATTGTGCAGGTTAGTTAGGTCATGACAACTACAGTGTAACCCCGCTGCTACAAAACTGATGGGGCACGGCAAAAATTTTGTTACGGCGAAAATTTCGTTGTAGTGAAATCGAAAAAATATGTCCGCTGCTTCCTATTCTTTCCCGGCAGCATCACGACGTGATTCTCACCCATGCATAGCGACGCCATGGTGAAAAGCACGCTGAAACAATGCCTAAAACTGCTTTTGTGAACGAACCAAACAGTTGCATCAAGACATTAACACCGGCAGCTGTCCGCCGTCAAAAGTATCCCACAACGCCGAGATGGAGGCAGGGTATCGTGGAGTGGCGACTTTTGCGATATTATACGCCATTCTTATCATCCGTCACTCGTGGCTAGCTGATTTTGTTGATAATGCGAACGAACAGCTACTTTGATTAGTTATCACATTGGCCAAACGCGAACATAATGATAAGCATCGAAATCGGAAAAGGCATCGTTCCACGGTTGCACCCAGCAGCTGCGTGAAGGAAGCCATGAACTGAGTGACTGAGCTTCAGCTTCAGATTGTCTGCGGCTCAAAAGCAAGCCAGTGGCAAAAGCAGGGTAGTCTCATTGCCATCCCTATCGAGCAATGGCGGCACCCATGCTTGCTAAACAACGACGATGTAGCAGCGGTTTCTGGTGGTGCCAACGCGTATTTTAGACTTCGTTGACGCATTTTCAGGCTCTGAAAATGCATTGAAATGTTAAAGATTAGGTTTACTGCATAGAAATAAGTATCTGAGCCTGGAATCGCATCGTGAAATTTCGTTGAAGCGGGACGATCGAAGAAAAAGTGTTCGTTGTGGCGACAATATTTATGCATTGACTCCTATGGACTGCTGATGGGGAATTGTGAATTTTTGGTAGTAGCGGAAATTTTATTGAAGCAATGTTCGTTGTAGCGGAGTTTGACTGTACACCCATTTTTCTTCATATTTCGAATATTCTATTTTAAAAATTACTTGACCAAAATCATCATTCGCTTTGAATTTGCTTCAGATAAAATTCAGTATTCACGCAAGGCTTCTATTCACTGAAAAAAACTCACAGGGTACCTTATGCACCTGTCGAAGATAGATGACTGAACACGAAATCAATCTTCATCTTTTTATTTTTGGTCGATGCATTGATCCTCTCAACTCCCTTTGGAAGAAGGACACGAGCGCTCGTGTCCTTCGTGTCCTTATTGTCTCTGCGTGTTCGTTCTGTTCTCGCGCTATAACTATCATCATGTTATACCAACTAGCCCAAGCTGCCACACTCCCTTTGGAAGCTTTCTCCACCTAACGGGTTTTTTTGCGGCCTCAAGATTAGCCCACCAAGTGACGATGTCATGTGATGGCATTGTGTAACATCATATTGTGTGACGCATGATATCACAGTGATGTGATGACATAACAAGTTGTGGTGATCTCTGGCATCATGATGGTGATGTCATCTTGTGATGATGATTTTATTGCGTCACTCGTGTTGATGCTGCTGCCACGGACCAACGCTGGTCAATTTTTGTGTTTGATGAGGTGCTAAGGCTGAGTACAACCAGTGTATATTAAAAAGTGCTTTCGTCTCATCATATGTGAGTGCAACATATATATAATCAAGGTATTAGTATTGATAGGAAGACTATCTGCCGCACTGGATCATGACCTTAGCAAGAGGAGCCAAGCGCGAGCTGTTAGCCCTAGAGCTGTCATTCCTGTGTCAGTTGTTCCTGCCCGCTTTCAGTATCAATAGACTTGCTGTGCAAGCGCTACTTACACCAATAAACCTCGTTTCAGAGTGGCCATTTACCTCGTTTCAGAGTGGCCATACAGCCATTTCTGGGATGGCAGGTAGTTTTCTGTTGCGGAGTTTCCAGTTGAGTTACCCAGGTTGAGTTACCATTGGCAGCAGTGTTCTTGAACTTGGGACTCTGCTTTAGAAACAGGTTCTCTTCTCTTAGAGGTGCTTTTTATAAACCTTCCACTGCCTCTGTATATTTGTGTGCTCAATTCAGACATGTTTGCAATTATTTTGCACACACATTTCGACATGTGGACGCCTCAAATATTGTCTCTGTTATTGATAAGCGCAAATTAAAAATAGCCATCACACAAAAAAAATTTTATTTTATCTGTGAAGATTGGGTTGATGTCTGTGTTTCTTGCATTGCATGCCTCGTACATAGCGTGTGGAGTAATGAAGGCAACAAGGGTGACATCACATTTACTTGAAGGCAGCAGAAGTAAAAAATGCTCTGTTAAGCAATCCAGTTTCTTGTTTCTCATTTAATTTGTGTAACTGCAAAGGATACAGCTTTGCATAAACTAGTTATGCGAGTTTTGCTATTTCTGGCATAGGGGAGTGACCGTACGTGCGAGTTGCTGCGTGTCTGAAAAAAACCTAAAAGGTCTTAAACTCATAGACTACCCTCCGAAGTTTTTGGACTTGGAGAGATTGAGAATGACTTCTTGCACACACGCACACACAAACACGGCAACCTTCTAATGCAGGCACTCCGGTCAGCCCCAGCTACACAATGACCCTCCTGGAGCACTGTCTCATGACCGGCACTGACTGGTGGGACGTCCTCCTCAGCATGAGACCTGGTGGGCAATTAAGCACTTGTAATAGGTAGCCTCAAGTACTTGCTGCACCCCCCCAACCGCATTCACATCCACAGTTGTCGTGGCATTCATTTGCTCTTGGTAGTTATTGTTAGTACTTCGTTCTGTGGTAGATGTGCATGCACTGTCTAGTTTATTGCCTTGTCTTATATTTTGGAATATATGAAGTCGTGTAGCCCTTGGCCGTATAATTGCCATTCGTTGTGTACACTAAACATAAAGTTGGGAATTTATTAGGCCTCGAGGGTGCACCTGCACATGTATCTGGCGCGACGACGGAAGATTGACGCCGGGTAAGGGTGTGCGGGCAGTTGGCGTGAAGTAGAGAAAAAGGAAGTCAGATTAAGAACAGCCATCTCACAGCAAGGGTGCTGTCTCTTGCCTCTCTTTATTCCCTACGATGGGAAAGCCAGCCAGTGCTTTATTGGCCTGTTTAGCTAAGGAAGCATTGTTTTCGTTTTTGATAGAGACAGCCCACTTGAAATATTGTGCATAAATAAGTGCTTCCTTTTTTTTTTCAGGTTTGATTATACAGCATACAAACAAGGTCACTGAAGAATTATTGTTTTATTGCACATTAGTTGATCTGACTTTGTTATTCAATATTGGTTGTGAATAAACTTCATAATGAATTACAAGGTAACCATGAAACATAATGTGAGAGAAGCCTAAATGGTAAAGTTGTGAACAAAGGAATTAAAAACATTCGGTAGGGTTAGTACTACAGTTACCCTTTGCATGAATATCAAGGGACCCCAAGAAAAAGGTTATCAAAGTGAAATTTTACAGAACTGAAATAGCTACGTTGCAAGTTATCAGGAGTTGAAGGCAAAAATCCTGTAGGCCCGTGTGCTCAGATTTGGGTGCACGCTAAAGAACCCCAGGTGGTAAAAATTTTCGGAGCCCTCCTCTACGGCGTCTCTTATAATCATATGGTGGTTTTGGGATGTTAAACCCCACAAACCAATCAATCAAGTTATCAGGAGTTGAAGTTGGTGATTTCAAGATCAGTTATTGGAATGGAACCTGAATCTTTTTATTGGCAATGCTGCTGATCCGAATGTGAATTCCTTCTTATTTAACACATTTTAAAGAATGCAGTAGTACTGTTCTGTCGCACTTGTGTACATAAGACTGCAGAAGTTATAAATTGAGTCACTAGTATGTCCAAGCTGTCGTGAACATTCTCTGGCACAACACTCCACGGGGCAGTGAAGGACTTCACTTTTTCGAAGTATACCAGTACTTCTTTAGCTGAAATTTTTTGTGCTTCCTTTACAAGGGTTACTTATTTTCTCTCCTCTTAGTCTTCATTAAGGAAGCATGATACTATCTCATCTGTAGAGAGTGGTGCAGGTCTAAACGCGAGGTTCACAGGTGACATAGTCCTAAAAAAGTGAAGTGGTGTCTGTCTACCGTCTTTCAAACATTATCTGATCAATATGACGTGAAAGGCATTGGTTGGTGTCACAAAATATGTTGGTAGAACTTGAATGTGCTCTGCAATAATTTCATTGCGGTGAAATGTGCTAGCACTGGGTCTAACGAAACATCAGCAAAGAAAAAAAAAGAAAGGAAAGTTCGTACAACTTGATGGTATTTAGTTTCACTGACATTCGTTCGGATGGTATTTTACTTTCATTAAAAGGCTAAAACTGTAACGGTATATAACATTAAAATTCAAAGATCACTTCTCTGCAATGACTTATATTTACAACAGACATCATTCAAAGTCATTATTATCCATTTTCTTTGAGTTCTTATTTAACGCAAAAGCGTTTTATGCCAGGGTCCACCATGGCTCCACGGACATATGCCCATCATGGATATGACAAAAAAATATAAACGAACAGATTTCAAAAAGAAAAAAAAACCTAGAATAAAAAGTTCTGTCACTGGGCATCAAACCTACTACCTCATGTTTGACAGCGCGCAGCGCCAAACCATTAGGCCACAGAGCATATGTTCTTCAGCTTACTAATGACAAGTGAAAGGAGATGTGTTCACGAAGGGCCACGCAGCTCACACACGAAGGAACAGTCGTGACACTTGTTCGCGCTCGTGCTTTGCAACTTGTGCATTCGTTTCCTGCTGCGTCTTTCTTTCTGTTTGAGCAGCGTGCTGTAAGTGTCGAGATGTGACAGTTGTTTGTCCGCGCTCGTGCTGTGTATGCTCATTTCGTGCATTCTTCATGCTTGAGGTGCGCACTTGAAGTTTTTAGCTGCTTGCCATGCTTCGTGTGGCATTACAATTTGTTGCTGTAGCACTTATTCCTTTGCCGTTATGATAAAACAATGCACAAAAAACGCTCAACCACCTCTGCGAAGAGATGTTTCGCTTTTGTGCTATATCATTCCTATGACCGAGGGATAAGCCATGCTTTTCTTTTTCATTTATTGTACCTTGTATGAGTGTAGTATCTATAAAACTGTCTGGCTACAGTGTAATTCCTTTATAGAGACATGCACTAGGCAGCAATTCTTGACTCTTATATGAAGTGTCTATTATAAGAAGAGAACCACATATGCATTTTCTTATCAACCCGTATTTTACTGTAGGCACACTGGTGTCCGTTATACCCATTTGTCTGTTATATTAGTGTCTCTTATAAAGGGGGTCGACTATTTTATTTGTAATAATATAACACACTTTTCTTTTTGCTGTGGTTAGGTTCTACATTGCTGAACCTTAATTGGCAATGTCGTTTTTTTTTTCGTTTTTTTTTTCAGGAGTGATAGAAACTATTTGTGACAAGTTCACTGAAATTTTCAACAAGCAGCCACCTGGAATGCAGCAGTGCTTTCTTAGTAGATTTCTATCTATCAAGGGATCCCTGTACAGGTGAGTGTCATGTTTTGTGCGAGGTATGTTAAAAGCGCAATGCCATATTTACTAGAATGAACAATCATCATGGTGTAATTACGAAACATATTTTTGGCATAATTGTGGCATTTTGATAGAAAATAAAAAACTGGTGGCAAAAAATTCTGAACGATTACAATGGCTAACTCTCGCAACTGTAGCGTAGATCATCTAATTTAACTTTGAAAGAACCCTCGAAGGAAAAATTATCACCCTTACATTAATAAATTGCTCATTCGCAATTCTGAAATCATGAAGATTGCTGTGAGAGGGCGCTTGGTTAGCAAGAAAACGTGTGAATCAAATCGGAGTGGTGATGCTATCTTGAAATTTTTGCAACAAACGTCGTGGCCCATGGATTCTGACAGCATATACTAGTACTATGTACTTAGTGGTTCTTAATGAGTAAAAATGAAGTACATTGTGTACTCCATGAAGGCTTTAGATTTACAGGAGCACTGACACAGAAATTTTGCATCTTTTTTTTTGTGTTGCAGTAGTGTGCTAATGACCCACTTATCATGACTGTAAAGCTCGTTTTTTCATCAAGAGCATGACGATTAATTATTTGGAGGTGGTTTTATGGCTCTCATTCACAGCTTCAAAGAGCCACCGAGTGAGACAGGAGCCAGGGTGGTTTCCATGTAAACATAGCTGACTGCAAGATCACAAATAGCGTCGCGCACATAAAAAAAAAAAAAAGAATGCACCGCTTTCACAACTCTTCAACGAAGACTCCGTCCCAAAAATGCACTACTGAGGCAAAGACATCAGCCCTCTACTCTAAGCCTGCCCCCTTTTTTCGTCAAAAAGGTCTGCTAGTAGTAGTGGCTGGTTATTTACATGAAAACGAAAGATGCACTTCTTGTGTGGTGCAGCGACACGTACTTTGCAGCGACGCGTGTGTGGTGCAGCGACGTGTAAGTATGTTCTGGGCTGTATTAGCTGTTGACATTTTGTATAGGTATTGTGTGTGTGTGTCCACATAAATCTATCTCATTAGTATTCTCTCCTTCAAAATTTTGTGTTGGTGCTCCTTTAATATATTGATATTCAGGAAGTTTGGTTCGCCCGAAGTCGCCAAAATAAGAAAAATACACTTTGAAATCTGTGACATCACATGTGGTGATTTTGGCATGAAATTAAAAAGTTAGATTATGGTAATAACAAAATTCTAAAAGTCAATTTGAATATGAAGCTATCAGTGTGAATCGAACTAAATAACTTTAAAATATTTCCCGAATATTTTTCAAATACTTCGCTGTGCAATTGCTCACAAAATAAAAAAGTTGCAGAAGATTCCTAAGCATATTTTTATGAGGCAGCAACGTGAAAGTGTTTCTTTTGGTTAGGTTAGTTAAGTGCTGAAGGAGTGGTGTTCTGTAGTTGTCTTATCAGGAATGACACAATGCAGAAGCTGAATTGAATATATTTACACAATTGGGAGCAACCAATGCGGCGCCGGCAGCATTCAAGATGGGCAAGGAAAAGAGTGTTTTCTCAGCTTATTCTCTTCCAACTCATGCGACAGGCTAAGGCACGCTTTCTTTGGGTCCAGAGTTCCTCATCTGCCCCGTTGACATCAATGTGTAAAAAGGTCTGAAATTTTTCATGTGGGAAATCTTCGTCAGATTTTTGCCAGAGTTTCTGGCCTGAAACAGCATTAATTAAAACTGTCACTTCTGCAGCATAGGTTCGAACTATTGTTTTTGTGAGTTGACCCTTTTAAAAGGCCAGTAAAAACTCCGAGGTTTAAAATTTTAATGAAGAGGAATATGCGTACTTTTGCTGTGTGAACATGCTGCCGTAAGAACTTTGCAAATAAGTATGTGCTATAATAAGTTACAGAAAGTTACATTTGTTTCAACTGGTGTGAAATCTTCGCATGGCCACTCGCCACCTTTTTCTGCGAAGGAGTAGCCTGTCGTCGTGACTCCACGCATTTCGGCAGTCCGTGATACGTCATTGGCGTGCAACCAAAGACCGAGTGGTGCTTTCCCTACATCAGTACATGTCATAGCGGCGCAGGTAAAAAACGAGGATCCGGGAGCACATTTTCTCTCACAGAAGTGAGAAGTGTGAGAACTCGGAGGCTTTTGTTCTGGCAACACCACCTCTCCCGGAGTTTCGGGCTCTACAAAATGGCAGAGGGCAGCACAGAAAAATGAAAATGCGAACTGCTTGGCTGAAACTGCATCATTGTAGGGCCAAGGTACTGTTTTGGAGGACAAAGAGCCTATTTACGAGCTCAGTGGTTGGTGCGTAATGTTGACCATGGGCAAGCTTCTGTGCGACTGCGCGCACTAAAGGGATTTGTCAGGCGAAGGAAACAGGCACGGGATTGTTTTTTAAAATGGAGGGTCTGCACGACGCGCAGTGCTCTAAAATTTGACAAATGTGATCACCGCAGTTTACTGTATGAATTGGTGAGCTTGTTTGGGGAGTGTAAAAATAAAAAAAGTCACAACTTTGCTCCAAAGGCGAAGCAATGAACATGATGTCAACAAATTAAAAGGTCACGCGAAGAATGGCAAGCAGATCGAAACGTGCCCCGCGTTTCTCGTGCACAAATGGTGCATGAAATGTACTCACAGGTACAGATGAACGCGAATAACTTATGACAAATGGTATAGAACCTGCAAAACATGCATAGCCGCTGAATACGTAGCTGTCTCTCAAGGAACTTTCTCTATGGCTATGTGTACTCGTGCGCAGTTGTCAAGTGCAGTTCGTGACTGTGGCAGGGATGCTTGCACAAAATCAGTTTCAACGAAAAGGTGAAGCAATAAATATAATGGCGACAATTGCAATGTTATACGGAGTGAGGCTGGCAGTCAACTCATTCAGACCCGACCTCACGTAACTCTACAAAATGCTGGTGTAAGAGAACACGGCCGCTCCAGGTACACTTCTGACTTCTGGCACCTTTTTTTTTTTTTGTCGTGTTAACGCAGCTCGTAGAAATTCCCGCCTGTTGGGGGGGGGGCACAAGGTGCGCGCTGATCGTTGCCGCGATATCGCGGCAATCATAAGCACTCTCCCACACCCCTTGTTTGCTCACGAGATAAGCGCGTGCGCAGACCACCGCGGCCGGGAAAGCGATGTTCGCTCCGCGCCCGGTAACTACAACAGTAACTACAACAGAATTATTCCGATGAAAGCCCAAGGCTACGATTCTCCACACCATAAAGGCAGCACGCGTGAGTGTGCCTCCCCCCCCTCGCTCACTGCGGGGCAAAGTACACGTGGGAGAAGAGAGTGCGCCGCCGCCACGTCGTAATGATATGGCGAGATCTGGCGACGCGCACTCATTGTGCCATCACGCTGATAATGCTGATAACACGGTAGTTTCCCTGAGGTGGCCATCGCCAGTGGTAAGTGGTAGATATAAATAGCTTGCCATTTCGACGTTCAAGGAGGTGCTCCTTTGTGGCCACAAGCAAGAGGTTGGACCTTCCGTGTGGTGGGGTCTTTTTCTGGATGATTTTGTTTCTTGCATTTTGTATATATACAAATATGTATACATATATGGTGAATGACGTCGATTCCAGTGGCAAAATCCAGCTGAGAGAGTCTATATAGTTGCTATCGCAATAAAGATAGTCCGAGCCTGAACCTTAAAGACTGTAACTGAGCCTGAAATGCAGCTTTGTCACAGTGACAGAGTGTCGTGTGGTAAAGCATAGCAAAAATATGAAGGGGCCACTGTAACGTGATGTATTGATGGATAAGCGCTGGAAATGCATTGAGACATCATAGCATTAGGAATAAAATGTGCCAATATGGCTTAATCATTTGCATAATAAGCATCTTCAGCTGACTGCTCAGTAGCACGTGATCTAGCGCAGCTAGTGACTAAGCGCGCTTTACAGACACGTCACGTTCATGAACGTAAATAGCTCGCCATCGCCTTGTGCTTGTGCAGTTAGGAACGGAATGGGCATCATGAGCCCCTTCATGACAAATTCACGTATCATCATCATATCATCATCAACGTAGTCATCATCATCATCCTGAATCACATTGAATCACTGTACTTTGACATGATTGCTGAAAAAGATTGCTAAATAAACTGAAACTGAAACTGACTACGTCCACTGCAGGACAAAGGCCTCTCCCATGTTCCGCCAGTCAATTCGGTCCTGTGCTTGCTGCTGCCAATTTATACCCGCAAACTTCTTGATCTCATCTGCCCACCTAACCTTCTGTCTCCCCCTAACCCGCTTGCCTTCTCTGGGAATCCAGATAGTTACTCTTAAAGACCAACGGTTATCCTGTCTACGCGCTACATTCCCGGCCCATGTCCATTTTCTCTTCTTGATTTCAACTATGATATCCTTATCCCCCGTTTGTTCTCTAATCCACTCTGCTCTTTTCTTGTCTCTTAAGGTTACACCTACCATTTTCCTTTCTATCGCTCGCTGTGTCGTCCTCAATTTAAGCTGAACCCTTTTTGTAAGTCTCCAGGTTTCTGCTCCGTAGCTAAGTACCGGCAAGATGCAGCTGTTATACACCTTCCTCTTGAGGAATAGTGGCAATCTACCTGTGATGATTTGAGAGTGCTTGCCAAATGTGCTCCACCCTGTTTTTATTCTTGTAGTCACTTTAATCTCGTGGTTCGGCTCCGCGGTTATTACCTGCCCTAAGTGGACATAGTCTTTTACAACTTACAGTGCACTATTACCTATCTCGAAGGGCTCCTCTCTTCCAAGGTTGTTAACCATTACTTTAGTTTGCTGCAGATTAATTTTAAGACCACCTTTCTGCTGTTCTTTTCTAACTCCGTAATCATGAGTTGCAATTCGTCCCCTGAGTTACTTAGCAATGTTATGTCATCGGCGAAGTGCAGGTTACTAAGGTACTCTCCCTTCACTCTTATGCCTAACTGTTCCCATTCTAGGCCTCTGAAAACCTCCTGTAAGCACGCGGTAAATAGCATTGGGGAAATTGTATCCCCCTGCATTTTACCCTTCTTGATTGGTATTCTGTTGCTTTCTTTATGAAGCAATATGGTAGCAGTTGATCCCCTGTAGATTTCTTCCAGGATGTTTATATATACTTCATCGACGCCCTGATTCCGCAGTGTCTGCAGGACTGCTGATATTTCTACTAAATCAAACGCCTTCTCGTAATCTATGAAGGCTATGTATAGTGGTTGGCTCTATTCTGAGCATATATCTATTACCTGATTGATAGTATAAATGTGGTTGATTGTTGAGTAGCCTGTTTGAAATTCTGCTTGTTCCTTTGGTTGATTGAATTCTCATGTTGTCTTAATTCTGTTAAAAATTACCTTTATAAATAGCTTGTATACTATGGAGAGCAAGCTGATCGGCCTGTAATTCTTCAAGCCTTGTCATCTCCTTTCTTATGTATTAAAATGATGTTAGCATTCTTCCCAGATTTTGGTACTCTTTTTGTCAGGAGACACCTCGTAAACAAGGTGATTAGTTTTTCTAACACAAT